>NC_053171.1:92702070-92877070 GCF_016835505.1 Polypterus senegalus
CATCCATCCATTATCAAACCCGCTATATCCTAACTACAGGGTCACGGGGGTCTGCTGGAGCCAATCCCAGCCAACACAGGGCACAAGGCAGGAAGCAAACCCCGGGCAGGGCGCCAGCCCACCACAGGTTAGGTTCTTTAACAGCGCTAAGTTAATCTTGCACGGGTGTGGTGGTCGTGTGAGTGAGTGATGCCCCTGATGGACTGGCATGCTGACTTTGTTCCTGCATCGTCCACAATGTTGCTAGGGCAGGCCCTGGGCTCACTTGATTCAGACAAGAATTGGGTGGATTAAGAGTTGCCTCCATGCCAGGTCACTATTCAAGGAGCTGATGTAGAGGTGGTGCACTGCTACAGGTGTTTGAGGGTCCACATCAGTGACTGGCTGGACTGGTATTGTGACACAGAGGAACGGTATAAGAAGGGGACGAGCAGGCTCGTCTTCCTTGGGAGACTCCATTCCTTTAATGTGGGTGGTGAAGTCCTGCACATCTTCTACAACTCTGTGATAGTCAGCGTGACGGGCCGTTAACTACATTAACAAATGAATTGAAAGAAAGAGCGGACTCAGTTATGATATGCATGATTGACCTCCTGGAGGTCGCAACAAAGGAGAGAATTAAAACAAAAGTGAGCGCCATTATGAACAACGCTGCACATCCTCTCTCTGACACACAAACGCTGAGGACATTCAGCTAATGAATCATTCAGCAGAAGTGTGTCAAGAAATGCTATGGTGGTCCTTTGTACCAACCGCAATACGCCTGCATAATGACTAGCTGGGACCGCTCTCGTAGCATTAACAAAGTTACAAGTTTGTAATTATTGTGTGTGTTTGGTGAGGTTTTTGCTGTTGTTTATCATTTTTCTTGAGCTTATCCATCCAGCCATTCATTATCCAACCCGCTATATCCTAACTACAGAGTCACGGGGGTCTGCTGGAGTCAATCCCAGCCAACACAGGGCGCAAGGCAGGCAACAAACCCCGGGCAGGGCACTATCCCACCGCAGTCTTGAGCTTATGTAAAAAGCAAAATTTCTGTTTGGGACAAATAAACTGTCCATCCATCATAGTACAGTAGTCCTGTACGTATATCTTCTTCTTCTTTCGGCTGCTCCCGTTTGGGGTCGCCACAGTGGATCATCTTGATCCATGTCTTCCTGTCCTCGTCATCTTTCTCTGTTACACCCCATCACCTGCATGTTCCCTCTCACCACATCCATAAACCTTCTCTTAGGTCTTCCTCTTGCCTGGCAGCTCTAACCTTAGCATCCTTCTAATTTTACAAAATGCTAATATCTGTCTGTCACGAGATAACTTGTAAATTAATGGGGCTAGAACTTTGATCTTGGAGTTAAACGAAAGTAAATGAAAGCTTATGACCTAATATGTTCTGGAAATTCAACAAATTTCAGTAGTGGCAACCTGATTGGCAGAAAAGTTTATTGTAATTAAAGCACGGACGGCCCTGGCAAGCCCATCTATTGATAATCCCCCAGGGTGTGGTACGTACGGTACTTGTTAAGAACTTACACTTGGATATGAACTCTGATGTTTGTAAGTAACGCCTCGGGAGTTTACTGTTGTTTACATGCAGTCTTGTGCAGTCGGACGGACCTGGCGGAACCAGAGCTCTGTGTGTTTTCACTACAACAGCAACAATTTATCTTTGTATATCTGAAATCACACAAGAATTGTCTTGATGGCCCTGTTTTTTTGACAGCTCGTGCTTTGACTCTCTAAGAAGTGAAGAGTTTCACCAGTAATTATGTCATTTGAACATTCCATGTGTGTGGTAGTGGGTGTTGGGGAACAAGCGTGTGTACAGGGTGGTCCAGATCAAATTATGCAGATCCAGATCGTCTGGATGACTTTGATTTTTGTCGGGACGATTCCAGTTCGGCACGAAGACGATTCTTCATGTCGTCAGTTCGCACACTTGTTGATGGTCCGGGATTCTTTGGGTGATTTTCTGTGTAATTAACTTAATAAGTTGTAGCATAATGAAAATTGCATAATTAGATCTGGACCACCCTATATTTATCTCCGTAGATCACTCCAAATTTGATTTATACATTAAATAAATAAATAATGATTATATATATATATACTAGAGTGTTCCCCCTGCTTGTTTTGCTTGCCAACCCCCCCGACCTGCACTATGCGCCAGCCACTTTGTGTTGATCAGCTGCTGGGTTAGTGCTGCTGCTGTCGTGCTGCATGATCTGCATCTCACGCGTGGCACTTCAACCATTTAAACGCCTGTACAACAACCGTCTCCACTCTTTGTCTTTTATTTCCGGCCCCGGGCGTGGTTAAATATCTTGGCACAAAGTCTCGTTTCACGGGACGTGAGTTTTTGATATTTTTTTAGTATAGAATTTAAAAACTGAATAAGAATCTGGAACTCTAACAACATTACATTAAAGTTCGATAAATTCTGAAAAGAATGATACCAAACATATACAGTATATGTAAGTTTTAAAATAAGGCCAATTTAAAGTGTAAGATAAGATTAGGCGTTAGGGTTGCTGTGGCTGCCCATGTCAGTGAGGTTAAGTTTAGAAGCTTTGATAGGGATTGGTTATCGTTTAATATTATATTTTACTAGCCAACCCGCGGCGTACCATACGCCGCATAATCAGGCCGCTTTTTTAATGATTTTTAAGCACAGGGAGAAAATTAACATTTGAAAAATCGGTAATGTAATAAATCAGCAAGAAAAGCAACATTGTAACAATGCACGGAACGAACCAACACACAATCGTCCGTGACTGAAAACTGGCCGACCGCCATCGCTCCTGTGCCCACCTCCAACTCGTCACTTGAGTCGTTGTCGTCTTTGCACAGTCCAGATGCACCTGTGACTCACGCAGACTTTCCGTGTTCCTGCAGGAGCATCTAAGAAGACGCATGTTTGTCGCGGATGCGAATTGCTGTATGTAGCGTGTACAACACTTTGCTATGCTGCACGCGGTCGTGCGTCGTAACCGAAAACTCGGTTTTTAAAGACTGCTTACTTCTTTGTGTTTTAACTTCAGTTGTAAAGGATTGTTTTAAGGATCCCTTGGGATACCCCTCGCAAACCGTTTTACACGCTCCGCGAGAAACATGCCTCTATGAACAGTCAACGTGGCTCGGAGGTGCCAGGAGATGGTGGGCGTGGCTCTTTCCTGCGTGCGCCATAGGTGTCTTACTTGTCGGCGGCTCAGTGAATCGCTTTCCATGGTTGTCTTGCCTTAATGAATTATATATATATATAGATATTTCTAAAATTTGAACTTGACTTATTTTCCGCGGACATATTTTTTGATGCTTCTTAAGATTAGGCGTTAGGGTTGCAGTTGCTGCCCATGTCAGTGAGGTTAAGTTTAGAATTTTTGATAGGGATACACACAGACACACACACACACACACATATACACACACACACACACACACACACTTGGGGGAAATTGTCTTTTTGCATGACCTTTCAGGGGTCAAAGTGCAGGGTCATCCACCATGCAGCTGCCCTGGAGGAATTTTCAGGTTAAGGGCTTTGCTCAAGGTGTGAACTGTTTTTAAGTATTGAAGGCCATTTTCTAAAGGAGTGTAAACCTTAATATCCATTTTCAAGAATATCCTCATGTTAATAGGCACTATAAATTTTGCCACTAGTCTATTATCGCTGCGTGTATTCTACATGCTGACGTCTGTACAGGACTGGTAGGCACAATGTGATTTAAAGATTTAAATTTTAGGTGATATTTGTTGTTGCTGCATGATTAGCACCCATAGGCCCTTTTTTATTGCCTAAAGTTTCTATTCTTCCCAGTGAAGTCTGAATATTTATCAGTGCAGTCCATTTTGTGTCTTGCTGTGAAGCAGATGTTTATTCAAACGAGGATTTGGAAACATGAAGCCCAAACACAAATGGACGCATTCCTTTGCTGTCAAAGGGCTACCCTCGGGCTTCAGGGCTGGAATGTGCACAAGACCTCACTGTGTGACAGATCCCACCGGACCAGGAATGCGATCAGGTGGAATGAAAGAATGTGGTTGGTTGTGGTGTTCGTTCTTTAGTTGCCGCCATTCCTTTCTGGTGACTTCAGGAAGTTTTTCGCATTTGCTTGAAAATTGAAAAAGTTTTGGTTTTCACGCAAATGGCTTAACGATGCCCATCTCGAAGCGCGCTGTAAGAAACACTGGGGCTTATGAAAGTTAACACTGGTGTGTGAGTGAAAAGCAGGCTTCATAGTGTAATGAGATTAATTAAAGGTGTTTGTTTTTGTCTTGGTTTGTTTGTTCTCGAGGTTTATTGTTCTATCGAAACTCTCCTCTTGTTGTTGGAGCTTTTATTTAATTATTTTTTGACGGGCCTGTGCTTAGATGCAGCCTCCCGGCACTGAATTCTGTTTGCGTAACAGAGTTGTGTGCAGTTTGTATGCTCTCGCCATATCTGTGTGAGTTTTATTTATTTATTTATTTATTTTTTTACAGATTCTCCAGTTTTCATCCAACATCTCCAAAAATGTGCATGTTAATTGAGTATTGGCTCTGTGTGTGCGTACACGAGTGTGCATGCATGAGTCGGTCCTGTAATCGTCTGGCGTTCCTGCTGTGTGGCTTTTTGCTGCTGGGAACAACTGAACCTCTGCAACGCCGAATTAAATTAAGTGGGTTTGAAAATGGTGTGTTAAAATCATTTGTACATCGGATACCCTCGTCATATTCGGTATCGGGATTACCGATTAGGAGGTGATGGGAGTTTTGCTTTGTTGTGTGTGGTTTTTTTTTTGGATTCGCTGATTAAACACGCACACATTCTGTTTGTTGTTGTCAGTGCGGAGCTGATTAGATTAAACACACACACAAACACAAATGTGATTAAGCTTTTCTTCAGAGTTTCGCTGCAATCACAAATTATTTAAAGGGTCTTGAGGCCGAGCATTCACTTTGCTCTTGTATTCTAGCAGAGGGCCTGCTGGCTTGGACAACAGATGCTGAGCCATTAATCCCAGTGAAGCCTTAAGAGTGAGCTTAACTGAAGTTTAGGTGATTCATCCTCGGCACGGAAATGAACTGAAGTGGAGTAAACTAACTTTAAACCTGTTTTAAAGTCTATGATGGGGGGGGAAGATAGTTTTAATCCAAGTTACTCATTTTATACTCTGAATCCCGTCCTAAGCCACTGTGCGAACTCTGGAGCAATGAGGGTTGATGCTGTTGCATCCCTGCTGTGGAATATCCTTTTATACCAACCTGTACTTCTTCAAAGTCCTCCAACGGCTCAGCGACTCTTCACTGTGAGGCTGAGGCGGAGGGTTGAAGTTGAATGCTATAACCTCATTCCGGGAAGGCTGGCAGCCACGTCTGGAGTGCGTCAAGGAGTTAACTGTCTCGAGGGAAAATGTCCTGGATTTGAGTGATAATTATTCCCCGCCTGCCTCTTCCTCACGTCACTGTTGGCAAGAGCTGCACTTCACTTTTAGGGCCTCTAATGAGGTGCTTAGGGGACGCGTCAAAAAAACAATGGTGTTAATGGAGCAGACAAAGCACTCGTAAGCTGGGCAGCAAGGTCTGCTTCATATGTAAAAGACTTTCATAATGGAAGGAAAAATCTTAACGGCTTAAATTAACATGAAATACCCTGTAATGGATGTTTAGTGGTGTATAGCTAGGTGATCAATAGGTTTGTGAGGGTTTGCATTATTAGATATAGAATATTAATATTGGAGGGAAAGGAAACAATATACAGTAGTTTAAAAGTACAGTATAGTATGTGTATTATAATCTGTGTATGTGTAGATATACTGTGCATTTATGTATAAAGTGCAGTGTATAGCGTGTGTGTATCCACACACATACTCTGTCCTTTACAATCTGTATGTGTATTTGTAATTTATATTGCATGTCTGTGTATGTATGTATATGTCAATATTATCCTCTGTATGTATGTAGAAATGATGTACAAATATATTCGTATACTAGCCATGTGCGGCCAACTACGTTGCGCGTGTTAAAGTTATCTGTGAACGGCTCCCTGTTTAAACGCGTCTGCCAGTCGTGAACTGGGCCCTTCGTCGCACAGCATTATGATTTTTTATGAGGGAAACAAAATTACAAAAGAAAACCCTTGGCCATTGATTCGATAGGAACGGCCTACTCTGAATCACTATCCGAATCGTAATTATGTGGTGGTGTAGGAGCATTTCTGCTTCTGTCCGTTCACAGTCCGTCTCGTTTTCACGACGCTGTCGTTTCCTCTCACGATCTCTTCTCAACCTTTCTCTAATCTCGCAGGTTGCTTTGTGGCAATCCAAAGAGTAAGGCAATATACACGGAGCAATGGTTATAAAAGGGGGACACATAGGTATCCAGGCTCTTTAAAGCATAAATGGGGATCACTTCACTGACATGTGAGCAAGCCACGGTACAACTGTGAGACGCGCAGCACTCGCCGGCTACAACGTAACAATAATAATTTCCAGAACGTGCTGTTACATTGTCATTCATTTTATCCACTGTCTTTCTTTCATTCATATGTTACATAGGCACGTACCTTTTATCTTCGGCAATCTCATTCTCTAACCAGGCCTCAGGAGCTAACCAGCGTAACACTGTCCACCACCCCTTTCGTTATTCCGGCACATTGTTGAATATCCGTGAGTAACAACAACATACTAAACTGGAAGGTGGTCTACGCATGCGTGGAATTCGCGGACAAACAAAGATCAAGATCTAAATGAAGATCTCTTTAGTTAATTTAAAGCACAACAATTTGTTTAGTTTGAATGTCTGTGTTTTGAGGTGTGACTGGCGTACTACAGTCTTCAGTAGTATAAGCCTGGAGGAGATTCTTAATGCAATGCCTATGTTTTAGCTGTCTCTCTACTGCCATCTAGTGCTTCTTCTTCTAATTCATTCGCGGACAAACAAAGATCAAGATCTAAATGAAGATTATATATAGAGATGATTTATATAGCATGGGTGGCACGGTGGCGCAGTGGGTATCGCTGTTGCCTTGCAGTTAGGAGACCTGGGTTCGCTTCCCGGGTCCTCCCTGTGTGGAGTTTGCATGTTCTCCCCGTGTCTGGGTGGGTTTCCTCCAGGTGCTCCAGTTTCCTCCCACAGTCCAAAGACATGCAGGTTAGGTGCATTGGCCATTCTAAATTGTGCCTAGTGTGTGCCATGTGGTGGGCCGGCGCCCTGCCCAGGGTTTGCTTCCTGCCTTGTGCCTTGTGTTGGCTTGGATTGGCTCCAGCAGACCCCCCGTGACCCTGTAGTTAGGATATAGCGGGTTGGATGATGGATGGATGGCTGTATATAGCGTGTGTGCGTGCATACATACATACATACATAAATATTTATAAATGATACATATAGCATGTATGTGTGTGTATAATTATAAAGGTATATCTCAATGTAATAATATACTTTATATTTCTCATACATAAATATATTACGTATTCAGTATATAGGGTGGTCCAGATCTAATTATGCAACTTTTAATGCAATGCAGGAAAACAATGCAAGACAAAAGAATTGTTCGAAATATCTTGTAATAAACGAAAATGGACTTGCATTGAATGAATTCACTGATTTTTCCATGTAATGTCCCACTTGTCCACCATTCAGATGTGAATTATCTATGTAATAAACTTAATAAGTTATAGCGTAATGAAAATTGCCTAATTAGATCTGGACCACCCCGTATATGCTGCTGCTCTTTTATTTAACATAGAATTCTCAAATCCACCTAATCCAATATAAAGGCCCTGGGGGGCTCCAAGCCATCCTGGCAACACTGAGCAGCACCTACTGCCCATATATATATATGTATATATAAGCTTCTTTTTATGCATTATATTTTTAATATATATTAAAAATATTCAATATACTCTGCAAGCAAGCCTACATTAGTAGAAGTTCATTTCTCAAAAAGAGTTTTGTGAAAAGCTGTGAATTTTATTACATCTTACAAAGTATTGTTTTCACCTTTTTAATTATATATATTTTTTCCTCTAACAAAGCTAAACGATGCACTTGTTAGGCACATAATGGCCTTGGTTGCTAATTAACCCAAACACTGAATTTCTCGTTACTCGAGCCCCTTGTTATCCTGTACGTCTCTCTGGCTGGCTGGCAGGCTGGTGCAGTGGTTAGTGCTGCTTCTGCTTCACCGCTCCTCCGGCCGGCAGTGTTTGAAGATGCAGGTCCTCTTGACTTCTGTGTAGAACTTGCATGTTGTTCCCGTGTTCATGTGGGGTTTTCAGTCTAAACCTGAGAGTTTCAGGATGTACCCTAGAATTGCTTGCCACCCTGTCTATGATTGATTCTTACCTTGTTCTTGATACTGCTGGGGTAGTTTTGATCTCCCAGGGTCCTGAATTGGGTAAAGTGGGTATGAATAATGCTTGTGTGATCCAAAATAGGTAGCCTGTAATAAGCTATTAAACCATTTCTGAACAAAGATCCACATTTTTCCTTTACCTCATCAGCAGACCCCCTCATTCTAAAGGAATATGGCACAGACTTGATTTTATATCAAGCTATAGGATCCCCTTTACATCATTATTGCCAATGGATTGGTGGTGGGGTTTCTCGGTTTGCTTTCTTGCTGTTTGCAGTCTGCTTTTGTAATCTTTTTAGTTGGCTAATAAAAGGTTTCATTTTGCTTGACTTCTTCCCCCACCTCTTTAGGTAATCCTGAGGTACTTCATTTTCATATTCTGCCGCATCCCAACTTTTCCATTTTGGAGCATTGGAACAACATGCTAAAGTGTGAGATTTGCACTCAACTGATCATTTTCATTTAGTTTTGCACAGTTTGATTTATTCCAATTGTAATACGAGGTACTTTGCAAAGCGTTTGGTGACAGGGCTCATAGAAAAGCCTGCTTGAAATATGAATGCTTATCCTTGCAGATGAGGTCACAGCTAGGGCTTCTTAAACTTTTGTTTTTTGGTTGCATCCCCATTTTGCCCTTTTTTAGTGTCTTTGAGGCCCACTCCTTGTTGAATGCCCAGATGATCATCTGTGCAGCAGGGGGTCTTCTTGGAGAATAGTTGACGACCGTCGGGTGTGTGCGTGTAGGGGGAGAATTGTGGGGCTGCCGATCATCAGAGAGGGGGGCTAATTAGTGGACGATCGTCAGAACAGTGTTGCTTGCATAATTAACCAGCAGGGAACCAGCGTATACCGCTTGGCAAACCATCCACGACCCGCTGACGTTAAACACAACCGTATCTTGCAAAACCATAGGCTGGGTTTATACTTGACTCCCAGAACATTTACACACGCGCATCATGGCTGCTACGCGTTCCCAGAGCTTTTTTTGACGTGTCCTTTGAGTGCGTCGTCAGAGATTAACACGACGCATGCACAAGTTGCAGTACTGGCAAAAATTTGGCTGGAGTGTGTGTTCCAAGTTTTAGTACGTGACGTCACCATCAATATCTCCATAATGACAGACATGCCTGTTAGAACAGTTGGCATTAAATCGCCAGCTCTTTGAAAGTGGATGTGGAAACAGGAAAAAAGGAATTGGAAGCCAATTCAAGTCAGGTACGTCTGTGCAAAGCGCAAAATGTCTGAGAAAAGAAGTTGGGATTCGGCCGTTGCTAGATGACTCGGAGTGACGGCAAGCCACATTGCAGCTCCAGCAGAGTCGATGTGCATGCTTCTATGTTTGATGTGGTGAAGCAGATCATCAAACGTCAGTGCTGACTTATGAAAGTATTCGTGGTGCTTTCCTTCATCCATTGCTCGCTCAAGTAGGCAATACAAGTGTTGGATATTCCCCATCGTAATGACATTTAAAGGTCTCACATACCATCTTCTGTGTTGCTGTTGTTTGCATTAGAATGCAAAGAATGTTTATCTTCAGCATCTTTTCTTCCTCGGCTTACAACACAGTGAAACCAGACGTTGTTTTCTCACCGTGATGTCTCCCACTGCCACCTGGTGGAATTCTCCAGGTTTATATAATGAAGACGTGCCAGTCTAGACCATGCTCTGCCTTGCTTAGCAGCAGCGTCCACAAACGTTAAGTATATCCCGGCTCCAAGTTTAAGAAACCCTTGTCTGTTATATAGTGGCTTTGATATGCCTCTGTCAATCGTATGACGTATTTGCAATATAGTGCCCTTCATATCTGTCCATCAATCTTTAATATACAGTAGAGCATTTGCACTATCTGTCCGTTTTTATATAGTGAATTTCAGTTTTGGTTATGTCTGTTAATTTTTAATATAGTGTATTTGTAGCATCTGTCCATCCATCCATCCATCCATTATCCAACCTGCTATATCCTAACACAGGGTCACGGGGGTCTGCTGGAGCCAATCCCAGCCAACACAGGGCGCAAGGCAGGAAACATACCCTGGGCAGGGTGCCAGCCCACCGCAGGGCACTTAGTAAATCAATGCAACGCAAAATAAATTTAAATCCAGCAAACGGGCAGAACAGAGTTGAACACCTGCAACAGATAGCAGGACACCAACGAATCGATGCCCATTTATTTTCATTTAGTGCCCTTCAAAGGGAGTGTTGCTCTTTACAGTTTAATTAATATGAATTGTCAGCCTTTAATAACGTTAACTAGTTTTATCTATTATATAGTGCCTTTTCATATCTGTCAATTTTTTTACATCATATTATTGTAGTGTCTGTCTATCTAATCCTACTGTGATATAATTTTATGCCATTATTATTGCTTTTGCCAAAAGTCCCAATATTAGCCCAGGTTTATCTCTGACTCTCTGGCCCCATCATGCCTCTATCGTTTGTTGTGGTGTTTAAATATCTTTGGCTACTTTACAAGGAGTCTTCTAAGGATACTCGCTGTGAACAGTGTTATTGATTGACTGAGACGAAAGTCGCTATGAAAGGCGCCATGCTGGTCAAACCGACGTTTGCTCTCATTATAAAAGGTGCTGTAGGAAATGTACTGGTGGAGACTGGGCTTGTATGGTAGGCACCACATCAGATGAAGTTGGACTGGAGCTCACTGTATTGTCTGCTTTGTTAAATAAGACTGTTAAGAATGGCCTCTGTGCCTCTGAGACTTTCCGAGACTGCGGTTATGAAAGACGCCACATACAAGTGGAGCAGCTTAACTTTTCAGGTTTCTAACCCTACTTATCCAGTTCTAGATCTTGAGAACCCAACCCCTCTCCCAGTGGCAATGGGCACAAGGTGGAAACAATCCCTGAACAGGGCACACACGCTTCCTTACAATTGGCACAGAACGTGTCTTATACAGTTGGCAGTCCTATTTTTTTTGTGTCCATTTTTGTACCAGTGGCACTGTATTATATTAACTCAGAGCGTTCAGGCTGGGACTGAAGGAAGCTGCAGTAACGACTGACTGATTACGGAGCTCATTGCGTGGTGTTTATCGGCCTGACGGGTGGGTCAAGTAGTTTGTTTTTTTCCCACAGCTCTTCAGACCTTTCAGGTTTGAAAAGTACAGGAAATGGTACAGAATGGCCACAATGTTAGCTGTACGGATTTTGAAGTATTTAACTGGTAGCAAAGCAAGGAACTGCTCCTTCATTCTCCTTTCTATCATAGAACCCCGTCCTGAACTGCTCCTCCACCACGCTGTCTGTGGTTCACCAGCAGCCTTCGTTTGCCTCTTTTTACCCTGAATGATCCGAAGCAGGGCTCTGTGGTGTTTTGCAGTTCAGCTTGCTAAAGGCACTATATCAATCCAAAGTAGTATTATGATGTCTGTTTTACACGACTGCGTCTCGTAATTTGCACTCGTGTCAACAGTGCTGCAGCTCTCTGGTCTTATTTTTTAAATTATGCGTATTATTTTCTAGGTTGCTGCAAACTGTTCCTAAAAAGCATTATCACTCCGGCTAAGGTGATGATGGCATAGGGTGTTTGTTAGAATCTCCCTGAGGATGCTATTTATCCATACACCCATTTTTTATATTGTCTTTGAATACTGTTTATCTGTAAATAGGGCTGTGGCTTGACAGATGGTGGTGGCTTCTGTTAAGAACATATTAACACGGTGTCTCAGATTGACAAGATTACTTTGTCCACTCAGATGGCACCAGCTGGAAGCGGGCAGCACCCCCACTTCCCCCCCTATATATCACTGTTTTATTTGTTCTGTTAGCGAGGCTGTTTGAGTCGGAGTGAACAGGAATGACGTGCGGTCAGACTCGAGGAGATCTCTCTGCCCTGGCCGGTGTGCTGTGGACGCTGCAGGCCTTTTCTAGTTTGGTTGCTGCTGTCGAGGGCTTTGAACCTTCTAGTTTGTGTTCAGATTCTTTATCACCACATGACTGAATGCTTCCTCAATGCCACCACTGTAACTAAAGTCACTTCACCTATACTGAAACACTGTCCTGGTAGCACCTGGCATACGGTGGAAAAACAAACCCCATCTGAAACCCACTTGAACCAATTTTGGGTCAATAGGGGGAAAAACCTTTTTAGGTAACATCAGGGAGCGTCAATACAGAATGCCCAGTTAACCCAACGTGCACATCTTTGGCATGCAGAAGGGAGACTGGAGTGCCTGAGTGCAGACATGGAGTGAAGGTTTAAACTGTGCAGCGCTAACGGCTGGGCATTTGGCTATAGTGTTAGCTTCTTGTTTTGTCATCTCTTTGGTATTTTATATATATATATATATATATATGTGTGTGTGTGTGTATGTGTATATATATATATATATGTATATATATATGTGTGTGTGTATTTATGTATATATATATATATATATATATATATATATATATATGTGTGTGTGTGTGTGTGTGTGTGTGTATATATATATATATATATATATGTGTGTGTATATGTGTATATATATATATATATGTGTGTGTGTGTGTGTGTGTGTATATATATATATATGTGTGTGTGTGTGTATATATATGTGTGTGTGTGTATATATATGTGTGTGTGTGTGTGTGTATATATGTATATAAAATGTTAATGACTATCCATCTGTCACACAATTACCCATGAGCTAAAGGAGCATAGAATCTTGATCTTTGTCTTAATCAGAAGCTCTGGTATTTTCTGGGAATTCAAAAACCTTTAGGTAGCAGCAACCTGATGGGCACTTTACTTGTGGGCAGAAAAATGTAAAAATGAAAGCACAATCCTCACAAATGTACATTTTGATAATCCCCCAGGACACGATTAATACATGTTCAGAATTCGTAATCAACCACCAGAGCATTAACTGTTGTTTATGTCTGGACTTTTGAAGCATTTTATTTTAGGATCGTAGTTCCGCGTGCTTCATTAGTTACGAGGGTAATATGATACATTTAAAAAAATGAGATATCTGTTGCTCTACTTGTACGGTCAGCGTTGCTCGTACTCCTTTTATTGGTGTCCTCATGTGTCTCAGACTCCCTTATCCGGTGACTCCTCTCTCTGTCTGTTCAGACTCTAATTTGGAGGTCCCTTGCTCACCACTTGTATGCATTTTCACTCCCACCGTTGCCCACTGTGAAAACATCGTTCATGTTCTACAGTGCTATTATATTGTATCGAGGATTACTTGTGTTCTGTGTGTTGTATTGACCCCCTTTTTCTTTTTGATACCCACTGCACACCCAACCTACCTGGAAAGGGGTCTCTCTTTGAACTGCCTTTCCCGAGGTTTCTTTTTTTTTTTTTTTGGGAGTTTTTCCTTGTCGTCTTAGAGAGTCAAGGCTGGGGGGCTGTCAAAAGGCAGGGTCTGTTAAAGCTCATTGTGGCACTTCTTGTGTGATTTTGGGCTAAACGAAAATGAATTGTATTGGATGTTCTTGCAAGTACTTCCTGTTTTTGAAGGCAACGCAGGTTGTGCCTCATTACGCTTTAGCAACCTAATGTTGCTCATTAACTCATTTGCTTTGTTGTTGAAATGGTCCATTTGAACTTCTTTTTAACCATCATACTCTTAAACTATCATGTCATCGTTCCTACCGCTGATCCACTGCAGCCGGACCGACCAATCAGACTGCAGCCGGACCGACCAATCAGACTGCAGCCGGACCGACCAATCAGACTGCAGCCGGACCGACCAAGACATCTCCGAGATCTCTCTGGTTCAACAATTTTCATTTTGTTAATGTAAGTTCACAATTGTGAGAGCCAGAGCTCAGCATGGCAGCCCTGGGCCCAGCTGTAGGCAGGGAAGCCTTCAAGGCACTGGTTTTGGTAAAGTGTGTGAGAAGCTGAGAAAAACCAAGGTAACACAGGGAGAGCGGGCAGAATCCACACAGGATGTGACCACGTTTTGGATTAAAGTCCAGAACTGTAATTTTTTTGCAATGCAAACATGGGTAAGACTTTCAAAGATAGGGGCAACAGTCTGGGCTCAGTAAGAACTTGTAACGCAACGTAATGTGTGGGCTCAGTAAGAACTGAATGGAGGTTGTGTTTGAATTGAACACGTTTTACAAAGCATCTGTAAAAGCCATTTGTTAGTTAGTTATGTCATATTACATTGACACAAGTATTTTTCTAGTTATGCTAAAATGTTTGCCTATATGTTCGTGCACAGTTAATGGAAGGTTCTATTATAATCCCTACAATCAATGGAATATTCTAATTATTTCTTGTCATTCTGACTGGAGACAAGTTCAGTTTATTGGAAAGCCATGGGGGGCTAACCGTTTCAGAACGTACATACAGAGTGTACTGAATGTACTAAGTGCAGTTTAAGTAAGTTTGCCATTGAGAAATTACCCAACCTTTTAAGTGCAGAAAGTAACAAAAGTTTAATATGAGAAACCTATGATTGTAATAAAACAGATAAGAAACCTTTTTTGCCTTTTAGTCTGTGTGTGAAATAACTTTTTCTCTGACTATTTGTAATTTTTAAAAATGTCACTAAACTTTTTTTCTTAAACAAACTTTATTGACTATATGGAATCTCTTTTGTTGCGTGTTTGACTCCTTCTGAATCCTACCTTGCCAGCTCAGTAGCTGCTTAGTTTTTGGGAACCTGGGAAAGGCGCAGCTTCAACATCAATCACATCGTTCCTCCCTCACACTATGCGACTCTTCAGTTCCACCCGGAGGGGGTAAACGTTAACATTATACAAAGTTATTGTCTGTTTTACCTGCATTTAATATTGTTCTTTATCAGTATGCTGCTGCTGCATTATGTGAATTTCCCCTTAGGATACTCACTTTGTTAATCCTATCTATCTATCTATCTATCTATCTATCTATCTATCTATCTATCTATCTATCTATCTATCTATCTATCTATCTATCTATCTATCTATCTATCTATCTATCTATCTATCTATCTATCTATCTATCTATCTATCTATCTATCTATCTATCTATCTATCTATCTATCTATCTATCTATCTATCTATCTATCTATCTATCTATCTATCTATCTATCTATCTATCTATCTATCTATCTATCTATCTATCTATCTATCTATCTATCTATGGTGTGACAAAGCAGTGCGTGACTAAGAGAGGCCTTCTAACAAGCCCCCGACTCTAAAGTGTTACTGTGCACTTTCTCTTTGTTGAGAGCCCCCTAACGCTGCCAGTTTCATTGCCATTTTCCAGGTTCACCCGGGTTGTCTAAAGCAGCTATTTGAGCAGAAAATCGTACCTTTGGAGGCCCTTCCTCATCCCAGTCTCCTTTAGTACAATGCCATTCTTTTTCTTTGTGTACTAATGTCCTAACGGAGGGCTAACGTTGCTCCCTCACAGTGCTAGGGATGTAGGTTCGTTCTAGTTCTGCCCAGTCCCTTCTGGTGTGGCGTTTCCACGTTCTTATCCTGCCCATGTGGGTTTTTTTTCGTGATTTCTCTATAAATCCTAATGGTGTATGTCTTAGACTGAGCCAGCATGGGTGATATGGGTGAATGAGATTTATCTTTTTGTTTTAAATCCTAAAAGTCTTTCTTTGTTGACATGAGAAATGTTAAAAACAAAAATGAAAAATGTCTGGGAGAAATGTCTCCTGTTTTTTGCCCATTCTCTGACTAAACCCAAGAGCAGAGATTCAGAAACCTAGAAGGACACACAAATAGTTTTTTTTTTTTTTTTTAATCTGTCAAACTCTGTTACCCTGAAGTGAATGATCTTTAAGCCATCCCCATCGAGTGTGCTGTAGAGCATTCTGGGAACAGTTGCCAGGGAAACAGCAAATACAGAAGCTCTAGAATTGCAACGCTTGTTGGGATAACAAAATGGCAACACAGTAAAGCGTAAATATAATGGTGTGAACTTTCTAAACCTGCCAGATGCACCATTTTTGACCAGATATTCAGAATTCTTGCCTTTTGTCACAGGTAGAGCTTTATTTTTACCCCAAACTCTCTGGATTATACTTGACAAAACAGTCTTTAGGTCTACTTTGACCTGTCTCTGTGTTTTAAAATAACCTGTTCAGGGTGAAACCTTGTGACTTACCCTTCAATTTCCCCAAATGAATGAACAATAAGAAAACGCCTCCTAATTTGTACTGCTTCTAAAAACATGTTTACCTTGCCATGCCTTTGGGTCATTTTAGACCAGGGGTGGGCAAAGTCATTCCTGGATGGCCGCAGTGGCTGCAGGTTTTTGTTCTAACCCAGTTGCTTCATAAGAAGCACTTACTGCTCAAGTAACACTTCTGCTTCATTTTAGTTGTCTCACTCGTTTACTTCTTGAACCCTTATTGCCTATTTTAGTCTTAAACAGCTGTAGTCTTGGTTTTGAATCGCCCATTATTAGCAATCGGATGCAAATGACAAAAGAAATTCAGCATTTCTCCATTAAGCTTGTTTCTATTTTCACCTGCGTGTGTTTATCGTGCACTATTTGGTTTAATTAAATACTTGGAAAGAAAATTAAGAGAAAAAAGAGAATGACTGAGAATTACTCGTCTGTTTTAGACTTCAAATCATTTGGATGATATCCTTAGAAAGGAAAAAATATCTAGGGGCCCTTTTCCACTGCATAGTACGGCACGACACGGTTCAGTTCAGCTCACTTTTGGGGGGTTTTCCACTGGGAACAGTACCTGGTACCTGGTCCTTTTTTTAGTACCACCTCAGCCGAGGTTCCAAGCGCGCCGAACCGTTACCAAAACATGACGTGTAAACTGCTGGTCACTGATTGGCCGGAGAAAATCGTCATTACTGCGTCACTGAACTTGCGACACGAGACACAACAGACCCGCTAGATTTTTAGCACAGCCAGCGAAGGTTTGGACGCACCATTTTGTTTTAACCAAAAATGGCTGTTTTGTGGTCTATTGAGGAAGTACAGACGTTCCTCTCGTTGGTAGCCGAGGAGCGGATCCAGCGAGAGCTGGATGAGGCGACACGAAATGACAAAGTTTTTCAGGAGGTCGCTAAGCTCGTGAGCGCACACGGCTACCATCGGACTTACAAACAGTGTAGGGACAAGTTAAAAAAAATGAAGAGCGAGCAGTAGAGGCGGCGCAACTTTAACGACACGTGAATAATCCCGCCCACTCTAAAGCGGTACTAAACTGCAGTCGAGACGCAAACTGAGCTGAACCAAGGTGAGCTGTGCTGAACCGTGCTGTGCCGTACTATGCAGTGGAAAAGCGCCACTAGATATGAGAATGACCTGACATGGCAGAGTTAAAGCACTAACGAGCCCTGAAATTAAATAATTGACAAGGATTTGTTTTTTAATTAAGCAACTGGGTTGGAACAAAAACCTGTAGCCACTGCACCCACCCCTGTTTTAGACCCATCATTGACTTTAATGGCTTTTCCCCTGCATTTTAGTAATTTGTTTATTCACAATCCATAAAAACCTCCTAAATATCATCTTGTCGGCTCAGAATTGGAAAGGGTTTTAGTAAAGCAACCAAAATTTTGATGCACTTTTCTAACACAGCAGCGTCCTTCAGGTCACCATTGACGTCCCTGCATTTAGGGTTAGTTTGCTCTCAGTCTGTTTTTGGGGGAACACCCGAGTGCCATCTTTACACATCAGAGGTGTTGAGACTTTATGACATGTTTGATACACTGCCATGTCCTTCGGGTCAATTTTAACCCACCATGTTTCTATATTCCCCAAAGTGTAAGCTGAACTGCTCCTTGGCACAAATAAAGTGCTATCTGCCAACAGTAACTTAGTAACATAGTAACTTTGACTTCAGCAGGTTAAGATAGTCAGTCAATGTAAAATGGGGTTCTGTGGAAAAATCTGATGCCCCAGGGTACCTGAAGAAAGGGATAGCCGAATCTGAACCCATGGGGCACAGCATTAAGTTAACACTGCAAGATGTTGTGAGGGGCTAAACTGGCATTCCATCCAGAGTTTGCGAGCGCTGCCATTCACAAAACAAGTGCGGTCTGCTGGAGAGCACGTTGGTTATTTTTGTCAGCTTTGAGAGATTTACAGCGGCATGGATCTAAACTGGCACACTGCATGGGTGTGCAGTATTTCCTTTCCTTTTTATCTCTCGATAGCCTTGTATTTAAGGCACAAGAACACAAAGGCTCTTCCTCCGTCACGTTTAAGCTTAGCCAGGGTCACTGCTGATTACATTTTATCAGAGCTCGGTTGTTTAAAGTGCAGACTCCCCCCTCTCCCCTACCCCCTTTCTGCCCGTGCTGTGCACTGGTGCTTTTCACATGAATGGCTCCCACACTCTGTTCCCAGAGTTGAGTGCAACTTTCACAAAAAAAAAGTAGGGGGTGGGGATCAGCAAGAACAAAAGGCTTTGGGGGTTTGGCGCTTGTTTGGAGAGATCTCACAGAGATGCAGGGGGTCATCAAGGGCTTGGAGGGGTTGGGGGTTAGCAAAGCTGCCTGTGTGGAGGCCTGGTGCTCCTTTACTTTGCAAAGTTTAGTGACTATGGGCATCTGTTCATTGAAGGAGCAGAAAGTTGGTTTCAGGATGTCAGAGTTAACTTGTGGCAGTCTTGTTCGTGTTGCAGATTAGATATGTCTGGCCACTAGTCACTTGTTGGGCAGGTTTTGAACTGGGGCCAAGCGCTTGTACCTGGCTCTGGGGTGGGTGATGGCAACCGACCTTTCATTGAAGCATTGAAGAGATTCTGTGACCCGTTCACAATCCTCTATTGTGGGGCTGAGCAGCAAGAGCAGTCAGTCCTGTGCACAATGGGAACAGGAAGCAAGCAAATTGGGTTATGAAGTTCTGGGGTTTTCTGTTAAATGTTCAGATCCTGGTCTGGTTGCTTTTCTTCCATGAATAATTTTAAAATTCAACTCAAAACTCATCTGTTCAGGAAGGCTTTTTAGCTCTACTTGACTTTATTACCCTTCTCTCAGTTTACCTCCATGTCACGATGCTCATGTAACCTGTGTGTGTGTGTCTGTTAGGCTTCCTCTGAATTTACTGTCTTAATCTTCTTTATTTATTTATTTGGTTTGTACAATGCTATATACTGTATACCCTGCCGTGCTTTCTTAAACTCTGAAGTGCCTTGAGCACGGGAAAGGCGCTATATAAATAAGATTTATTGTTATTTTTTGTGTGCGCTTCGCAAGATGTTTTTGTCTCTTTGTGTGGTTTTTTTTTTTTAAATAATATTCCAGCTTTCCTTCTTGTGGAAAAAATGAATGTAAAAAATGAAACTTAATCAAAGTATTTCGTATTTATGATATTTGGGGCGGCACAGTGCTCCAGTGGGTAGCGCTGCTGCCTCGTAGTTGGGAGACCTGGGTTTGCTTCTCGGGTCCTCCCTGCATGGAGTTTGCATGTTCCTGCAGGTTAGATGCTTTGGCGATCCTAAATTGGCCCTAGTGTGTGTGGGTGTGTCCTGCGGTGGGCTGGCGCCCCACCCAGGGTTTGTTTCCTGCCTTGTGCCCCATGTTGGCTGGGATTGGCTCCAGCAGACCCCCGTGACCCTGTAGTTAGGATATAGCGGGTTGGATAATGGATGGAATATTTGCACATACATAATGAGATATCTTGAGGGGCACCTTTTGAAAACGATTTGCTTTGATGTGACCAACGTATTATAAGTCAAAAGTGAGGAATATGAAGTACAGACTGTATTTTAGTTCCATCTTAAGAGGAGTAATGTTGTGTATTTGCACTGAAGGACTTTTTTGGCTTTCCATCAGTTTATTTTGGCTACCTGTTGTCATTTGTCAGTGAACTGACAGACAGGTCAGGAATTTCTGAGTCAAGCTTCACTTGAGAGACAGAGAGAGGGCTCACGTGCATCTGAGAGCGAGCTGCTGAGCAGGGAGCCTGGGTGTTTGGCTCAGTGTTATTCAATGTTTTTACATTTAGTTTACTGTTACACTGTGCATTCTGTGGTATAATGAACTATTTTTGTGCTTAAAAATCTTTAAAGAAAATATATTTACATACAGTTCATACGGTCTGGAACGGATTAATTGTATTTACATACAATCCTATGGGGGAAATTACTTTGGGTTACGACCAGAGTTTTGGAGCGAATTACGGTCGTGACCCGAGGTTCCACTGTATTGTATCTACCCCTAGTGTGCTGATGACTCCAGGAAGTGCTCCGCTGGCAGTGTTCACGATTGACTCCAGGGGGTCTCCTATTAGCTCAGGCTGCAAGGAGACCACTTCCTAGGCAGATGTTGCCAGCTCTCATATGACCAGTGATGGCTCACCACAATGCAAATCTTCTTCAAACTGAAATGCTTTGTGGTGCAAGTCCACAGCAATATACCTAGTTAGTGTCAGGAGTGATTTGTGACAGACGGGTATCAGCAAGAGTGAAAGGGAAGGTCTACAGGACGGTAGTGAGACCAGCTGTGTTATATGGGCAGGAGACGGTGGCACTGACCAGAAAGCAGGAGACAAGAGTTGGAGGTGGCAGAGCTAAAGATGCTAAGATTTGCATTGGGTGTGACGAGGATGGACAGGACTAGAAATGAGGACATTAGAGGGTCAGCTCAAGTTAGACGGTTGGGAGACAAGTCAGAGAGGTGAGATTACGTTGGTTTGGACATGTGCAGAGGAGAGATGCTGAGTATATTGGGAGAAGGATGCTAAGGATAGAGCTGCCAGGCGAGAGGAAAAGAGGAAGGCCTAAGAGAAGGTTTATGGATGTGGTGAGAGAGGACATGCAGGTGATGGGTGTGACAGAGCAAGATGACAAGGACAGGGAGATATGGAAGAAGATGATCCACTGTGGCGACCCCTAAAAGGAGCAGCCGAAAGAAGAAGCCAGAAATTGAATTTTCATGGTTGAAGTGTTTTGGGGACAAAACATTTTTAATTTGTTGAGTTTGCTGTTTGTTTTTGTTTAAAAAAAAAAAAAAATTAGAGCTTATTTTTATTTTTACATTTTTTTGTAATTAATATCTTCTAAAATAAATTTGACTAGAAATTCACATGGACGCAATGTAGTGAGAAGGTTATAGTTAGTGAGTGTTTGCTGCTTAATTGACATTGCATTGTTCAATGTTAGATGTCTATTGAAAAAAAATGTTTATTTTATGTCAGAGTTTTGTCTCACATGATTTGGACTTCTTAGTTCTGACAGAGACTTGGCTGAGCAATGTAAAACCTCCTCCGTGGGAACACCAAAAACTCTCGTAGCATGTGAACCCAAGAGAAGTGGCAGCTGAAGGGTCCGCTGGCTGCTTTCTCTTAAGTGAGCACAAACATCAAGAATGAGGGGTGGTTGATTGGTCTGAGAAGGATTTGACTGTCCGTATTAGTTATTATTTTTAACTAGGCTGACCCGACTTTTAAGTTGACCACTTCTTAAGGCAATTCAATATGTAGATCAATTTGATATTTTATACAAACTCATTACATACTGCTGCAGGATTATGTGAATTTCCCCTTGGGATTAATAAAGTATCTATCTATCTATCTATCTATCTATCTATCTATCTATCTATCTATCTATCTATCTATCTATCTATCTATCTATTATATAGTGCATTTCATCTATCTGTCTGTCTGTCTAATCCTGCCAACTACACTTATCTATCTGTCTATCTATCTATAATATAGTACCTTTCATATCTATCTGTCTGTCTGTCTGTCTGTCTGTATTGCATTTGAGCGGTATTACTTTAATACTCGTAGTTTCTGTTATTTTTGTGATGAAATTTAAACTTTTTTTCTATATTGAGGTCGCCCTGTTGAACCCCCCTGATATTTACTACGCGGTGAGGCATTTGTACTCCATCAACATTAATTATTTCCAGAGACATAATTTTGTCTATTTTTCCAGCGCATCGCGCACAAAAGCAAGGGAACGATGGGAGCACCAGAACTCTGCTCACATCGCCGCTCGCATCAAAGCTGCAAGTAGTAAGTCTGTGATAAGCGGAATACCGCTACGCTTTCCACTCACGGGACGGAAGGACAATCCTGACCGCTTTTATATAGTAAGAAAGAAGAAGAAGAAGATATCGCACAGTCTGAAGTAGAAAATCATCTTTTACCTGAAAAAACGAAACTACAAATCCCATCGTGCATTGCAAAATGGACGGGGCGTGTGTGAAACTCCGCGCCTGCGTAGCACTCACGGGACGGAAGGACAATCCCGACCACTTTTATATAGAAGGATAGTTTTGCTGTAATTTCTAAGCTGTTTATTTTTGCAACTAAAGAAGTGTTGTACTGCAAGTTGAGTAAATTTTAAATTCATTTGAAAAAAAAAGTATTTGAAAGCATGCACTTCAAACCACATACAGTCTGCAAGAGCTCAGTTCAGTAGTTCAAACTGAACAAATATTTACAGTAGATATGTTTCATTTGTGGGCATTACAGGACAATACTTTTCTTGGGTTCTTATATTTAAATGAATGCTGCTGTTTTATACCTTCAAAGCTATGCCACGATTGTGAAGTTCTTCTTGTGTTGGCAAGGCTCACACTTCCAGTCTAACAGATGCTTTGTACATGAGGACAAAACTTTGAAGACACTTATCCAGGTGACAGGCTTGCTGGCCTGTTCAGTAATTTCTAATCGCCTGCTTGAGTGTCACAACAATGTCTGTCTCATTGCCTGGATGATAAACACCAGTTTTTAACCACAATGCACACCATCTTCAAGTACAAGGTTGAGCAGTGGGAGCAAAGTCAAGTGTTCAATGAAACTGCAACACTTGTAGTCAAGACAGTTTGGTGGCACCCATGAGGAGAACCCACCAGAGCCGACACCATGCATCCAGCAATTTTTTTCACATGGAAAATTGATTTGAGCGTTCCCTTCTTGCCTTTTTATTCCCACAGTAAGGTTATAAGATCCTGAAGGCTTGAAGATCACAAGCAAAATTAGGTAAAAAATTTGGATGTGAGCGTCAGTAGGCTTTGCACCCTAGGAACCACAAGTTACCCAAATTATTCAATAACATTTCAGTAATTCTTCACCGCTCTGATGCTGATCTTTCTGATCATAAAATGGGTCATTACAATGGCAGTTGATGAGAAGAATTCATAATTAATTGCAGAATTCTGTTTTTTGCCATAATTCTTGAGACATTTTCAAAATTTTATTTGAAGGTTCCTCCAGAGTGCCTCTTTGTCTGGCCTCTTTGGTACATTGTCATCTCCTAATAGGCTTATGTTTTGAGTTTGTTTTTTTCCGTCCAGCCGTTTTTAGCTCTAGACCGTCCTCAACAAACTGTGACGCACAGACACACACCCACCCACAGACAGACAGACAGACAGACAGACACACACACCCACCCCCGTCATTGAGATATGATTGAGTTCAGTATCAGGTGACCCTAAAACGTTGATATTCTTCGAAAACCGGAGATTGGATTTTTGATAAATCTTGAGCTTTCACTCTCTAACCCAAGATGATGGGTTACGGGGGGAGAAGGACGCAAAGCAAAAACTTGATATTTGTAAATTGCCGAGGAATTAGTTTTGGATGGAAGACCATCATTCACCCCAATTGACCTAACAGCTTGTGTTTGCAAAATGGAGTTCCTATTGGAAATTCAAGATAACATGACATGCTGTAAGACATAAGCTTGGTAATTTTATGCCATCTTATAAGTCTTCTTGGCGAAACCAGTGCTCTCTCAGGCTCTTCCTCCCCTACCTATAATGCCAATTAGAGGATGCATGATAAATGCATACAAATACAGTGGTACCTCGGTATACGTCCTTAATCCGTTCCAGATCCTTTGACTTATACCAAACAGGACGTATACCAAACAAATTTTTCCCATAAGAAATAAAGGGAAAATGATTAATCCGTTCCCATGAAAAAAAATCCTATTGTTCTTGGCATATTATACATTGATGGGGTTGTATAAAATAATTGAAACACTGCTTAATACTAAAATACATAAGTACAAAAGCAATTAAATGAAATAAATGAAAATTTAACCTCACCTTTTAATAACGTTTTTGTTTTTCACAATCGTAGATACCGTCGTTCTCGGCATATGGTATGCAGCAGCCAAGTCCCAGATACGCATGCCACCTTCATACTTTTCAACAATCAATTCAAATTTACGTGAAAAAACACAAAATCACATGAAAATTCACAGAGTTATAGCGCGGGTTGTTCACTGAATGCTAGCAACTGGCGTACTGACGCTAATCGTCAGTCGTGGCTTTGTCTCGAGAGAGGTAAACAAGGGTAGTGCGCGGTCTTCTAGCGCGCAAGTCGTATTCCAAACAAAGGTCGTACACCAAGCAAAATGGTTTGCGTCCAAAGAGGACGAATACCAAGTTGGACTTATTCCAAAGCGGACGTATACTGAGGTACCACTGTACAAATATATGTTAGGTTAAGTTGAGTCGTATTATAACACAGATGTGGCCACTTGACAGCTGATGAGAGGAAGATAATTCGATGACCATTTATAACACAGCAATTCGTTCTAGAGACCTAGGCCACTGACCCCCACTGAGTCAAGTTTGAATGTATAAAATCTGAGTATAAATGTACAAGTTTAGTGTCTCCTTGACCCATAATGCTGAGCGTGGTATGCATCAGTAGTTTTATCCTTTACTCTCTTATTGATTACGAATCTTTTTCATTTTGAGCAAAGAAAGTTTAATTGTGACTTGGCTGAATAGTTCGACATTATGAAGGAAATTAGTTTTGGTGGATGCCAGCTGTTAATTTGTATCGACAGTTCTAGTAGAACAAGTGGGTACAGTTGGAAGATGGCGACGAAGGGGAATTTTCTTGAAAATCGTTTGTTTTTCATCACAAAAGGGGAGTCCAATCGGTGGCTAAGAAAAAATTTCAAACAAAAACCAGATCATAACACTTTGGTAAGCTGTTTCAAACCTCTGCTTTGCGCCATGCCAAGTTTGATTGATTCCAAGGGAAAGATGGAGTTGTGCACTGCAGCACTGCTTAATATTGTAATGCAAAGCTTACAAACGTGACTAACATTGGCATCTTGGGAGAACTTGCGTCAAACTCGAGGGTTGTCTTTCATTGTCTCCCCCACACCCACCCCCTTAACCTGTCTCCATCATGTGATTGACAAAATTGTCCCGAGATAGTTGATTCCAGACGTGAAGATGATGCTTTCAGCAGCAAGCAGCAGCTCAGGTGGCCCCTGGAAAAATGCTCCTTGAAGTCCGATTTGGTCCGTCCGTTTCACGCATTGAACCAGCTGAATAAACATCTCGGAGAGCATGTTAGCCTTGGGGTCGCCATTAAAAGCCAATACTAGCCAGTGTCTGTTTGTGCTTTTTTGAAGTTTTGCTTTGCTTCTCTGATTTCATTTGGAGGTTAACCGTTAAGGCTGTCTCACCGATTTAGTTCTGCCTACAGATATTAAGAGGCTGTCATGAAGATTGAAGACTTTCTTTTTTTTGGATGTACCAGGTTTAGGGTATTTTACATTATGATATGCTTCTGCCTTACAGCTTCGGGGGTCTGTATTCACATCCTGACACTGCTGGGTCTGTGTATCCTGATCAAGGATCAATGACTCCTAAGATGGCTCAATGTGTGCGAGCGCACCCTTCACAGAGACCGGCATTACATTCTGCATTGGTGCCTTCTTCGCTCCCGGTGCTGTTGTGATAGACCCCTGATTTGTTTCCAACACATTAAGCAGGTTTAAAACATTTTTCTTCTTCTTACTTATTATTTGGCAGATGCCTTTAATCAAGGTGACTTGTAATATTTGAGATACAATTGATTGCATTTTTTTTTGTTTTTCAAGTTGAAGCTCAGATAGGAGAAGCCATTGGCTTCTGGTCACAGAGTGTCAGTAGTGGGATTTGATGGATACAAGAGCATTGGTGCTTGCTAATGTATTTCTAAATAGAAGTGCTGCAAAACAGTAAAGAAGACGACTAGCGGACATTGTGAGGTTTGGTTTGCCTTAAATAAAGCCCGTCCTGTTGATTCTTACGGTGCAGGTGAGGGGAGATAAATTCCAGCTCTCCTGGGAGAAGCGACTGGCAGTCCATGGCGTGCAGCAGCCAGGCTCCAGTTACTGGCAGTGGATAGCATTTCTCTTCCTGCCATTCCCACGGCTAGGTGAGTCGTCTCAGTTTCCATTTTCTCAGGGCTGCATATTCACTCCCGCTCAATGGATTCCCTTCACTTTCAAGGCAGCTGAGTCGAGTTTGTCATGGCTAATGTTAGAAGTGTCTTGAGGAGGGGCGTCATGTTCTTTTTGGTTTATCCATCCATCCATCCATCCATTTTCCAACCTGCTTAATCCGAACACAGGGTCACGGGGGTCAGCTGGAGCCAATCCCAGCCAGCAAGGCAGGAACCAATCTCGGGCAGGGCGCCAGCCCACCGCAGGGCACGCACCAGGGACAATTTAGAATCGCCAATCCACCTAACCTGCATGTCTTTGGACTGTGGGAGGAATCCCACGCAGACACGGGGAGAACATGCAAACTCCACACAGGGAGGACCTGGGAAGAGAACCCACGTCTCCTTACTGCGAGGCAGCAGCGCTACCCACTGTGCCGCCCTCTTTTTGGTTTAGTTGAGTTTTTTTTTTAATGCTGCAGTCAGTGCATCTTTCAGCCTTTTAATGTACGGTGGGTCCCTTCATTTTGTTCATTTCAATCCGTTACTCCATTTATGGCCCCATGTCGTCAGGCAGTAATTACAAATATAATGTGAAAGAATGAATCGTGTGCAAACTGCAGTCCATGAAATGGCAATTAAAGGTGAAACATTTGTTATTGCAAGCTTTGAAAAATAAAGACCGTGAGCAGCAAGAGGAAAAACAGTCAGAACCTTTTTCTAAGTGAGGCTGCCATGGCGTCCAATCTGTTGAGCCCAAGTCTTCATCACACACGGAGTTTTCATGTTTTATCAATGGGGGTGGCACACATCCCCTGGGTTCAGATCCTTCCATGGGCAGTGACTGTGTAGCCTTTTCCTGTTCTACTTATGGGTATTTGTAAAGGATGGGGTGCCCATGTTGGGTTTCCTCCATGGGTACTCTCAGAGGTTAGCTGGTGACTCTGACCTGGCCTCTTGTCAACATGTGAACGTGTTGGCACTCATTAAGTACCCCTGAATCCCAGATGTGTGCATTTTAGTTAACTTTGGCACTGGGCATAGTTGTGTGATGGACTGGCATCCAGTCCAGGGCTGGTTCTGCCCAGTACCACCGGCATAGAGGCATGTCCAACACAAAAGTGCTCTGGATTAAACAATGTGTTGGGATATGGATGGATTTTTTTATTTTTTTTTATTTTATTATTAATTCTTTGCCCTATGGGCATCCTCTGTGGTGCAATGCCTCACAGCTCCAGACTTTCTCTCTGTGTGTAATTTGTTCTTCCAGCATATACTTGCCGTCACCATTTCATGAAGTAAGCAGGTTTGAAATATAAATGGATGGATTGATATTTACTGAAAGAAAAAAAAGGAACCTTTTATAAGCACTTCTTGTAAAAGATTGTGGGAGTCTGGAGACAGACTCCTTTACATAAACTCTTCGCTTGCTGTTGACCCTGGCTGTTTGCTCACAGCTAACGGTGGACTGTCGGCACCAGGGAGAAACTCTGCTTAACCTCATTTCGATTTTCCACAGGTACCGTCTAATTACTTGCACCCTCCTTTCATGAAGTGACAAATAAAGAAAGAAAGAAAGAAAGAAGTCTCCTTGAGTAGTCCAGGAAGGCAAACGGCTCCCTCCGAGGTGCGTTATGCAATTAGAGTTGTGTACAAGCGTGCTATGCAATACAAGGCGTTCTGCTCTCACCCACGGAGAGTGGACGTTTAAGAAAATAAAAAAGGGCAACAGGGGGCTAAGTGGTGGCATAAACCATTTAACCTGATGAATTACCTTCTACTGTGTGTCTTGTAGGTGTGAATTCTCACTGGTGTGCCAAAAACTTTGAAAGTGGGTTGTGATTGCAGCTCTCCAGCCACCTGTCTTTCTATTGCAACTATAAACTTTTAAGTTAGGGAGAAAAGACGTGGATAGTGGACATGTTTTAACCAAATACCCTGAAGAGGTCATACATCTTGTGCACGATTAACGTTTTCTGGATTAATGTGAATTATTGTACGTTTACCATTAAACAGTAGCGGAGGAAAAAGAAAACTTTGGGAGACCCTCAGATCACACATCCAGGATGGACGTTAATGAGTATGCAGGCAAAGAACCAAAGTCCATATGGGGTGGATCAATGTAGAAGCTGTATTGGAGAAGAGCAATCAGACACCAAATACTGATTAATCAATCATAAGGCAGTCCATTTATGCATAATTTGGATCACAAGCAAAACAGAAAGTAACTCAACTGGAATTTACCAGACATGTTACCTCGCCCACAGTTCAAATGAAATAAGGAACCATCTAACCTAGCACTGACCGACCTGATCTGGCTGATTTTTCTGGAATATTCTCACCCAATACTGGCCTATCTATTTTTGCTGGAGCGATTTTGCAAGCATTTCTTTGCAACACACAATCCCAGTATGAGACTGGGGGTGGCTTCTTCTGGGCTCTGAGGAGGTAAGCAGTATCACCCTGTTTAAGAGGGCAACAGAGATATGACATCAGTACTTAGTTTGTAAATTTAACAGCCTCTAGACACTGTCCTCCTATAGCCTTTGAGGAGTGTGTGCATTCTGGATGGAGGTATTGTTGACTATTCTTCCATATAAAATCTCTCCAGTTCAGTTCAATTTGATGGACAGCCTGCTTCAAATCATCCCACAGGGGACTGTGACGGCCATTCCAGAACATTGTACTTCTCCCTCTACATGGCTTTTGTAGATTTCCAACTGTATTTTTGGTCATTGTCTTGTTGGAATATCAAACTTCTGTGTAAGTTCAACTTTGTGACTGATGCTTGAACATTATCCTGAAGAATTTGTTGATATTGGGTTGAATTCACCCGATCCTCGACTTTAACAAGGGCCCCAGTCCCTGAACTAGCCACACAGCCCCACAGCGTGATGGAACTTCCACCAAATTTGACAGGAGGTAGCAGGTGTTTTTCTTGGAATGCGATGTTCTTCCACTATGCAGAGCACTTTTTGTTATGACCAATTGAACTTTTTCTCATCAGTTCTAAGCACTTTGTTCCAAAATTAATCTGGCTTGTCTAAATGAGCATTGGCATACAACAAGCGACTCTGTTTGTGACGTGAGTGCAGAAAGGGCTTCTTTCTCATCACCCTGCCATACAGATGTTCTGAATTGTAGAACGATGTACAGATACACCATCTGCAGCGAGATGTTCCTGCACATGCCGCTCCTGTATTTTCTTGGCCTGCTTTTTTTTCTTGGGTTTAACAGCAACTGTGCCTGTGGCCTTCCATTTCCTGATTCCATTCCTTACAGTTGAAACTGACGGTTTAAATCTCTGAGATAGCTTTTTGTATCCTTCACCTAAATCATGAGACTGAACAATCTTTGTTTTCAGATCTTTGGAGAGTTGCTTTGAGGATCCCATGCTGTCTGTCAGTCTTCACAGGAGAGTCAAAGGGAAGCGCAACTTACAATTGACCACCTTAAATACCTTTTCTTATGATTAAACACACCTGTCTATGAATTTCAAGGCTTAACAAGCTCATCCAGCCATTTTGGTGTCACAAGTAATCAGCATCGAGCAGTGACAGGCATTCAAATCAGCAAAATGACAAGGGTGCCCACATTTTTGCACAGCCAGTTTTTCACATTTGATTTAATTTCATAAAACTAAATACTGCTTCACTAAAAATCTTTGTTCGGAAAACACAGCAGTACTCAGATGTTCCTAGGAAATGAAAGACATACCACTGTTATCTTTACTGTTGAAAGTAAATTATTATGCAGGCTGAGAGGGGTTCCCAAACTTTTTCATATGACTTTAAATGTCAGAGTCGAAGGTTTTGTGTGGCGAATCCACAGCTCTGTTCGCAGCTACACCAGCCTTGCGCAAGACAGGTGAGGAGAGAACTTGAAGTTTTTTTTACCTGTTTTACTGCACAAATATGAAAATTTCTTGAATTTGCTAATAATACAAAGCATTGCAATTCTGGCTCTCTCTTCTGATGATGACGATGCTCCCATTACATTTTCAAAGTATCTCTTGTGCGCCCCTTTTTCTGACGGTCATGTTACATGTAGCCTGACAGACCTGGGGCCTCATGTATAACGGCGTGCCTAGAACTCGCACTATAACATGGCGTAAGCACAAAAGCCGAAATGTGTTTACGCACAGAAAAATCCAGATGCAGGAATCTGTGCGTACTCCAACTTCCACGTTCTTCGCTACATAAATCCCGATCAGCGTGAAAACTAACGCTCGCGCGCATTATGTAACGCCCCAAATCCTCCCAGAATTACGCCTATTTGAATATGCAAATCAATATAAATCGCCCTTAAGCGCAGCCTTCTGTGAAAAGACAATGGGAAAAGCACGGGGAAAATATAAGAATTTCAGCGAATACCAAGTGGAGGCAAAGGAAAAACATACTATTTGTTCAAATAAACCGTGGTATAATCAACAAAAGGAAGTTGATCGAGTGACATAGCGTGTTGGAGAAACTTGAAAGCTCACATTCACAAAATTGCACAGTGCCGGAAATAAAAAAGAAGTCACATATCAAAGTTGCCGTGAAAAGAAGAGTTGTAGCCCACTGTCTGAGTGTCATATGAAAGTTTATTAGGGTACAGAGAAAAAAGGCACACGGTGGGGAAAAAGCACGAAATGTCAACTTCAATCTCGACATTTCCACTTTAATCACGTAGTTTATTTTGTCATTTAGTAGAACATTATAAACTTCATCTTAAAATCGTTTAATTAACCAGTTTCTCAAATCACATCGTAATTAAAGTAGCACGTTAAATGCTTTGTTTTGTATTTGATCTTCTACTGTATGTGATCTATGTGTGTGAATCACTACTTGCTTCTTAAACTGGCTCTCTTCCTCCAACTGGACACAGAGTCCATTACATTTGTGATATTACAGCTCTCTGAATAACTAAAATACTGAGATGTATACGTGATATCATTTTCATGATGATAGGAGCTAAAGCACATTATTAAACATGTGTTTCATGAGCCTCGTGCTCATGACAAGCATTATCTTTTGTCGAAATTTGTCGCTGCGTTTTTAGCTGTGTTGTTATTTTCTCTTTCTGTGTTATATTCAATATATATTGGCGTGGCTACCCCAAGAGTCCTTGCTTTTCTTTCCCCAAGTAACCGATCGCCATACAATCAGCTCTGTAATAGGCGTTAAGCCATCTGTAAGCTTAGCGCCGATTCTTCAAAACGTTTAAAGAACATTGAAATATCTTCGTAGTACATGTTTAATTATTCTATCCTTCACGACACTCCCAGTGAAGAATATAGATTATTTAAATGAAGTTAAAGTTTTATGTGTATAATTTAACAAACATATTTTGCTGCATTTCACCTTAAAAATGATATCGTCATCATATGTAAATCGCGCTTTATAAAGTGGCCCAGGTTGTGAGATATTATAACTGTAGTGCAAGTTTACAGTGGGGTGATTGTACTTATAAGTACAAACTGTTCTAAAAGGAGCAATTGATTGAGTGCATTTAAAGTTCTTGGGATTAAACTGTTTCTGAACCGCGAGGTCCTGTACAGGAAAGGCTTTAAAACGTTTTGCAGTGGCTGAGACAGCGTGTCCTTAAAGCTGTATACCGATAATTCTCTTTCCGATCAGCTGCTGCTGTGATTCACACTCAGATACAGTGATATAAATACTCCGAGTGAGAGTGCAGTGAGAGTAATATGGAAAAAGATGATCCGCTGTGGCAACTCCTAACGGGAGGAGCTGAAAGAAGAAGAAGAAGAAGGCGAAGTGAGAGCAGTTATGGTATTTGGAATACTATGGCTGTTCCCTCTACCATTATATTGTTACGAGTTAATTACAATCAGATGCATTACACTAATAAACAATATGCGGTTAGTTTCTGTGTATTTATAAAGCCGCGTCATGAAAATAATGAGTAATCACACAAGAACCGTACCATGGCTTTGGCGCTGGGTGCCGCCAGTTTGCAAAACCGGCGGAGAACTGCGTCGACAAGGCATGAGGTACCGTGGAAAAGTGCGTGGCTTTACGCCAAGTGTAGGTTTTATACATCGCGATTTGAACGTGGAAAAGTTCTTACGCAACATTTCTGTGCGTACGCACTGTTTATACATGAGGCCCCTGGTGCCCATGCAAGGACTTCACAGGCATGGCAAGATTCAATCCCTGCCCTTTGTTTTTCTTTTTTCCGTTCTGTCCTGGTATATAAAACACGACCCATCGGACAGACAAGCCTCCTTTCTGTCTGTCGGGTCCCAAATGCCTGCATTTCTTGTCAATGCATTGTATGCATTTTACTTCTGAGTGCTCATTGGTTGTCAGGTTTCACACGCCCATAAGCCCGCCCCCCAGAACTTGAGCCCAAATGAAACCTGTAGGTCAGGGTCGCTAGGTATGTGTCACTGGAGTGTCTTGTGAATGAAGTCTGTGACCGAACCTCGCTGGAAAAGTCGTGGCTTGTGACATGGCCTGAAGATGGCGAGCTACTGGCTGCCCATGCTGTCACACTTGCAGGGGGTATGCATGGAGCCCACGTTTTCTAGTCGCAAGTAGTTGGATCTCCATGAGTATTAGTTGCACTTGCATTAACTTGATATTATGGTACATTTTTAGCGCAGTAAAGGTCAGTCCATTTCTTGTTGTTCTGCTCTAAAGTGGGCACCGATTGCAGTTCCTATTTAAGGCTCAAGATTTGCACAGTCAGCGCTTTACCTGTAATTACCTTAATTTCTGTTTTGTTGTTCTTCGTGTACTTGACAGAAATGGAAACTCCGCCTGCGCTTGTCTCTCATGTGGCTTTTAATGGCTGAGGTGGGAGGGGACCTTAATAGTTTTATGGTTATCATAAGCCTATTAAACGTCAAGCATGGCTTAAATGCATGTCATGTTTGTGGCAGCCGTGGAGATCGATAGCGACCGGGAACTTTTAAACAATAAAAAAGCTTGCCGGCTTATCTAGGGCTGGGGGGGCAGGGAGAAATACGTCAAGAATGTGCCAGGGCACTGCCGGTGTCATGGTAGTGGGGTCCTGCGGTGTGTTTATGCAGCCGGTGTTTCAATTAAGAGCGGCACAAATTGCATTAAGCGGTTTGTGTGTCCTGATGGGTCAAGGTATCCGCAGATAAAACGTGTTAAGCGCGGCTGACAAGAAAGCCTTGAGAGACAGAGAGAGAGCGGGAGAGGAAGACTGGCAAAGCACATTGATAACACACCAGATGAGCCCACCCTGGCCAGCTTGGGTGGGCGTGTTATTTTAAATGGATTTGGGAGGTTCATTTTGAAGAAGAGATGTCATAAATGAGACAGGCATTTTGACAGCTTTGTGAAGACGTATGTCAGAGACTTCATATTTTTACCATTTTGTGTAGCCCCTTCTTATAGGGAAATGCCATCCCAAGGTGATATATCAGTACTCTGAACTTGAAGAAGCTGCTTATGTGATTTGCTTAGAGTCCCCCAGTGAGCCAGAAGTGGTAAGTGAGCTGGCATCAATGCGACTGCAACGCACTGATAGATAAATTAAAATGTGTGGATTTCACGGACACTTTTATCCAAATTGACGTGCAAATCACAAATTTGACTGCTTCCATATTTCAGCAGTGGGAGCTCTGACCATCAGAGAGACCCCTCCAGGGCCACCCAGTCAGCAGCAGGCCCTAAAGTGACAAGTCACTAGTCTGCATTTCCTCTTTGTCTCAACTATAAGGATCTTCAGTGCCCGGTTTTATTGTGACATCTCACATCTGATGTTCACTCTAAAATGAAAGTGCAAGTCGCAAAGACAAAATCTATTTGCATTATATTGTAGGGATTAGCGCTTGAGGGCCTGGTGTTTTGAATTGTTTAAAATCGTAAGTTTGAAGGGCAGCAGGAATACTCGGAGTTCTGTGGGAATGCTAAGCAGGCAGTGGATGCGGTGGAAGGCACACGACTACTGGCTTGGTGACCCCTAAGTAAGCATTTGAAGGTTTTCTTAAAGGTTTACGCTTTGGATGGTATTTGAAATGGAAAAGCAAACTCGTGAAAGTTTTAGAACTTCAATATTTGCACTGGGATTGCTGCCCATTAAAACCTAGCATACTGTAGAAGTGGAAATCACCCAGTAATCACGAGCAGTTGTGACTCACGTGTGGAAAGGAAATGGCCGACTGGTGGGTGTACAACACGCCTTGTGCACAGCCGCCTGCTGCTTTCTTGTGTCTACCTATAAAAAGAAAAAAACGTAATCGTGTAATCTGTAATTCTCCAGGTGTTGCCATAGTTACCCAGTTTGGTTTCTCAGGCGCCTTCACCTCTCTGAGAAGTCACTTCACTGCTGTAGTTGAAAGCTGCCTGCCAAAAATAGATGCTGTTTATTCACCCACTTCCCCAGGACACACTCAATAGGGCTTTTTATTTTCCCTTTTCCTTCTGTTTATCCACAGATGACAGCGGCGTTGCTTTCCAAGTGTCAAACTTGACTCATTCACGCTCTCCAGCCAGACGTATGTAGGCCCAAGGCTTTATTAGCTTGACAATTCGGAATGCTTTCTAAATAAAGTGTGATTTCGTTTTTTACTTTCTCCAACTTCATCAATGTCCAGCAACTTCAAGAGCATCACCTCAAAATTCACATTAGAAAGAAAGCAGCATCAGACTTGGGGGTCTGTTGGTCTCTTTGTCTTTCATATAGTGTCTTTCTGGTCGGACTGCCGGTCTGTCCATTGTATGGTGCTTTCCATGCCAGTCTGGCCAGTCTTTTTTGTCACATAGTTACACTAGTTCAGTCAGTCCGTCTGACTCCCTGGTGGTTGAATAGTGCCACATGGCCCAGTCAGTCAGTTTGTCTGCCTCTCATATGCTGTAGGCACTTTAGGTCAGTGTGTCTGTCTGCCAGGCTGTTATATAGTGCCATTTAGATCAGCCAGGCTGTCTGTCTCTCATAGTGCCTATCAGGGTGGTCTGCCAGTCTGTTCATCATATAGCGCTTTCTGTGCCAGTCTAAGTCTCAGTTGTACAGTGCTATTCAGATCAGTCAATCAGTTAGTCTGTCATGTAGTGCCTTTCATGCCAGGCTGTCCATACTATAGTGACTTTCAAGTTTGTCTGCCTTTCATGCCAGTCTTGTTGTCATATGGTACCTTTCAGGGTAGTTAGCCTATTTGTCTTTCGTAAGCTGCCTTTCATTCAGTCTGTCTGCCATGTAGTTATTTAGATCTGTCTGTCTGCCAGGCTGTCATATAGTGCCATTCAGATCGGTCAGGCTGTCTGTCTCTCATAGTGCCTATCAGGGTGGTCTTCCAGTCTGTTCATCATATGCCAGTCTGTTTGTCCATATAGTTACATGAAGTCAGTCTATCCGTCTCAGCCATACAGTGCTATTCAGATCAGTCGATCAGTTTGTCTGTCATGTAGTGCCTTTCATGCCAGTCTTGCTGTCATATGGTACCTTTCAGGGTAGTTAGCCTATTTGTCTTTCATAAGCTGCCTTTCATTCAGTCTGTCTGTCATGTAGTTACTTTAGGTCAGTCTGTCTGTCTACCAGACTGCTTTATAGTGCCATTCATGTCAATAAGTCTTATTTGTTATTTAGTTCTATTCAGTTTAATCAGACTATGGGTCTGTTATATAGTGCCTTTCCGGTAAGGCTGCCCCACATGCCAGTCTGGCGGTCATATAGAGCCTTTCATTCCATTTTGTTTGACCTGAATAGCACTATTTGACAGTGAGGCAGACAGACAGACTGACTGACCTGAATGATCATTCGCTATATGACAGCCAGGTACACCAATTTGCCTGTGTTAAAGTGCCCTTTAGGTTGGTCCACCTTTCATGCCAGTCTGTCTGTCATGTAGTTTCTTTGGGTCAGTCTGTCTGTCTGTCTATTGGTCTATTGTCATATAGTGCCATTAAAGTCAGTCAGTCTGTTTGTCTGTCATTTAGTGCTATTCAGCTCAGTCCGTTGATCTGTTATATAGCGTCTGACCTGACCTGAGTGGCACTATATAACAGTGAGGCAGGCACACTAACTTTGAAAGTGAGAAAGATTGACGTGAATGGCACTATATGACAGCCTTTCCTGACCGGCTCGCAACCTATTTGTGTGTCATATAGTGCCTTTCAAGTCAGTCTGCTAATCTGTCTTTCATATATAGTACGTACTTTAGGTAAGTCTGTCAGTCTGCCAATCTGTCATATAGCGCCTTTCAGGTCACTCCGTCTATTTGTCTTTCATAAAGTCCCTTTTAGGTTGTTCTGCCAGTCTTTTTGTCATATAGTTACATTAGTTTAGTCTGTCTGTGCCTACCAGGCTGTCATATAGTGCCTTTCACGCCAGTCAGTCTGTTTTACAGTGCCATTTAGTTTGGTTTGCCTTTCATGCCACTTTGGCTGCCTGTCTTTCACATAGATAGCCCTGTGTATTATATAGTGCCATTCAGGTTTAGCTGTCTATCTTATAGTGTCTTTCATGTTTATATTTGTCATATGCTGTCTGTCTGTCTGCTATATAGCCAGACACATTGACCTGAAAGGCAGTATCTCCCTTTTATATAATGCCTTTTATTCTGTCTTCCTGTCATATTGTGCCTTTCCTGTCTATCCACCTTATAATAAGTTGCGTGTTCTTGTTTTTCTTGATTCCTTACAGTTTTTATTGTTTTAAATGCTGACAGTTGTATGAAAACCAAAGCACCACCACCACCACCACCACCGCCACTTTGAGCCGAGCCCCCTCAATGCCTTCCCTGTGCTATTCAGCCTCCATGTCTACATTGTTTCCTCCTTTACAGCACACTGAATGACTTAAAGTGCTGTCTGCGTTCCCTCTTCTGCCTGTTTGTCATTTCAGTTATGTTGTTAATTATTTTTGATTTTTACATTTAATTGAAGTCTGGTGCAGCATTGCTGGGAATAACTTGCTCAGCCGTCAGACACGGACACAGTTTTTAGAAGACACTGGCTTGAGCTGATTGGTGGGGAATGGCAGGTTCTCTCAGTACCGGGGACGCTGACGAGTGGTCACTATCTTCTGTGTCTGTGGGAGTTTTGTTCTGATGTCCCAAAGACGTGTATTGAGTTGTTATGCCGGGCACTGAGCTCAGCCAGTGAACAGACGGACACAGGGGATGCGTGCTGCTGTCTCATAGCTGTGAGGACGTGGGTGTCATTGCTGCCCGCTCTGTGCCCACATGGTTTTGTTTTTAATTAGCATAACTGGCACTGGAAACGGGACCAGTATGAGTGATGGGAGTGAATGTGTGCCCAGGGATGGAATGGCATGGTGTCCAGAGTTGTTTTCTGCACTCCTTTTAATGGTCAAAGCACATTCATATTAATTAAACTGTAAAGAGCAACACTCCCTTTGAAGGGCAGTAAATGAAATAAATGGGCATCGATTCATTGGTGTCCTGCTGCCTGTTGTAGGTGTTTAACTCTGTTCTGCCCATTTGCTAGATTTAAGTTTATTTTGTGTTGCATTGATTTACTAAGCGGCCTGCAGTGGCCTTCCCAGGGTTTGTTTCCTGCATTGCACCCAGTGTTGGCAGGGATTGGCTCCAGCAGACCCTGAAGTTGGGTAATGAATGGATGGATGATTTACTAAGCAGGGACTGTGCTCAGGTTTTAAAAGCCTTTATGACACGTTTATGTTTTTACCATTCATTGCATTAAACATTTTATTTGACTCTTTAGAGTCCTGAGCACAGTCAAGTGTACCAGCGTTATTTTTGACTTGTTTGAGGGGTAGCTTCTCATCGGCCCACCATGGGGAACCGTAACGATGGGCAGCAGTTGAATTTTGTATGGTGCGTCCTGCATCACCTGATAAGTGCTTAATTCAATATTACACAACTTGAATAGATTGCCGTGAGTAAATATTGAGTGCGTACCTGCCAGCCTGCTTGGATGTTTAATAACTGGCCATTTTTACATCCACCAAGTCGCTTGTTTGCAGTAATTCAGCTCCTTAGTGTGTCATTAGTGTGGATAAAGCCATGGAGTGTCTGTGGGGACCTCACAGGTGAGCTGCACACTCTTAACACTCCTCATACAACGTGTTTTGCCATTTATTCATGCCACTTGTGTCAAAATATTCCCAACGCCTTCTAAAGAGTAGATGTGTGTGGCCTTTGCTCGAGGTCCAGACATGGATTTGCTGCTGTGTGTGCCCAAAGGTTAACAGACCCACTTTACTAATAAAATATTAAGAGAAATGCATTGATTTTGATCTATTAGTATTTATCATATGCCATTGCTTCAGGTCACGTTGTGAAAATTTAATGCACCGTACTTTACTGGTAGTATGGTGATGGAGTGGATTAGTGTCGCTGTCACACAGTCACCTGGACTAGGATTTCCGATTTTGGTCACTTGTGCAAACTCCAAGCTGACATTAATTGTATCCGGTCCCAAAAAATGAGCTAACTGTTGTTTCTATTTTTCACCCAAAATCTGAAATTGGGGTAAGATGTCCCCATCCTTCCATGCATCCATTTTCTACTGTTTTTTCCAACTCCAGGTCATTGGCGCAGCAGCCTGAGCAAAGTTGCCCAGATTGTTCCTTTTGCCAGCTCTTTGCGAGGGGTGATACTGAGGTGTTCCTCGGCTAGCTGAGAGATTTAATCTCCTCAGCATGTCCTTGGGTCTGCCCTGAGGTTTCATCCTGGTTGGACATGTGCAGCACACTTCCCCAGGGAGGCGTCCAGGCGGCGTCCTAATCAGATGCCCGAACCACCTCAACTGATTCCTCTCGATGTGGAGGAGCAGCGGCTGGACTTTGAGCTCCTCCCGAATATCGGTGCCCCTCACTCAGTCTCTAAGGCTGAATTCAGACACCTAGCAAATGAGGCTCATTTCTGCTACTCGTATCCACTATCTAGTTCATCCAAAGCTGATGACCATAGGTGGGGGCAGGAACGTGGATTGGCCGGTAAATCAAGACCTTTGCTGTTGGCTCAGCTCTCTCTTCATCATGACTGACTGGTACCAATGCCCGCAGTCAGGCTCTGATTCACCTGTCAGTCTCACTTTCCTGTCTTTCCTAAGAACTGGGAAACTTTAAACTCCTCTCCTTGATGCAGCATCTCCTCCCCAATCTGGAGAGGACACGCCACCCCTTTCCAGTTGAACACCATGACCTTGGGCTTGATGGTGGTGATTCTCATCCCAACTGCTTCACACTCGGCTGCAAACCACCTCTGTGGGCGTCTGACGTCACAGCCCAATGAAGCCAGCAGGACCACATCATCTGCAAAAAGCAAAGCTGTGATTCTGAGGCCACTGAACTGGACACCCTCCACTCCCTGAGAGGGCAACGCTGGCAGAATCCCAGACTCTCCAGGAACGAGTCTGACTTACTGCCTGCATTAGGGACCAGACTTTCGCTCCAGCTGTATCTCAAAGCACATCGAGTTTTCAATGGCCTGTTTATTGTCCCACAGGGAGGCGGCAGCGGCATTTCTAGATGAAAGTTGCAATGGCCTATCCTGCTTTTCTAGAAAGAAATCCACATCGCGGCGGCCTAAAGCGGTTGACTTGTTGAAATAAACCAAAATCACAAGACGCTTTAAGCATCCATGCTCTTCAAGACAAATGGCACGTGTATCTGCGATTACGTCAACGCATTTAAATCACTCCATTGAGAGATGGGGCCTAGTCTGGTAACTGAAAGCCAATCAATATCAAGGAGGGGAGATGTCGTAATCGTTGCTGTTTGCTGAAATTACTTAAAGAACATTCTTAGGATCAATCGGTGAACTCCGAAAGTATTAATGTCCACGATGGTGGTAGTAGTAGTGGTGGATGTCCCCCGTCTGTGACCTTAATTTATTTATATATGCACTAATCCTAACCTCCAACTCCCACCCAGCCCACTTTTTTGAACTATTTTTCTACTGTCCGTCTACATGCAGAGGAGCCCACTGTGAATCCATTTCAATAGTGTGCCCTTTTTCTTCCCTCCAGGCAGCTCCAATGGGTTTATAGTACAGAAAAGAAAATGGCTCCTATTATTATGGAAATGGACAGCTAGACTTGCCGGAATGATAATAGTACTGGGGGGTTGGGAAGAAGTGGGTTTAAGGGGGAGACCTTTTGTTAGATGAAGGAAGGATAAGAATGGGTTTTTCTCAGAAAAGGAGAGCCCTCAGTCCCCTGCCCCCCAGCCCATCCGTACGAGAGTTTTTTGTTTTTTTTTTTTCTTCCAAGGATCGAGATGCTCATCGTTTAGTAAGCATGGCAGGGTCCACCCAGTCTTTCATGTGCTTAAATGTATTGACCTCTTCCGGACAATAAGAGAGTATCTGGGTGCTGAAAGATTAGGCTGGACTAGTTGCATGTACAAATTGATTCAAATCTTGTCACTTCTGTTTTGATGTCCTACTCCAAAATCCTTGGGGGTTACTGTAGAGCTCAAAATCGAGAAAAATGTCTTTATAGCTGAAATAAAGAATACTTTCGTTAGCACGTTTACCTTATTGGTTGTGCTACAAATGAGACTGTTCTATGTATGAGAATTCCCACAACTGTAGTTTTCTTTGTAAAGCTGGAATGGCACATTTGGCCAGTCCAGTCCTTTTTGCAGCCAGAACTGATCCTTGATTAGTAAGCGGGTCTCCTGTAAAAATACTGTTTTAGCGTTTAAACCTGTTAGGTGAGAGAATACTATCTATCTATCTATCTATCTATCTATCTATCTATCTATCTATCTATCTATCTATCTATCTATCTATCTATCTATCTATCTATCTATCTATCTATCTATCTATCTATCTATCTATCTATCTATCTATCTATCTATCTATCTATCTATCTATCTATCTATCTATCTATCTATCTATCTATCTATCTATCTATCTATCTAAGCAAGCCTTCAACATTCCAGCTCACAAAGTTAACTGTCCCATCATGGAGACATTGATTCTGAATTTTTGATGTGAGAGAGCTTTAACCATAATTTCTTATTTCCCCAGGAGTTGTTGCCATGCAGCCTATTGTTACGTTGGTAGTTAAAATTATAAGGATTAAAAGGATAGATTAGATATAGATATAGCCTGCTCTCTTTCTCTCACCCCCCCCTTATCCCCCCACCCTCCCATTTTGCCTCCCGACGTGAGGCTGGACCCCACTTCTCGAAGTCCCGGTCCTCTGACATACCTAAAGATGGAGCACGTCCAAAGCAAAACAAGCCCCCACGCAGCAGCGTTTTAGGATTAAAAAGTAGAGATATCTATTGCCAGTACAGTCTAAATACTATATGCCTGAAATATATAATCATTAACAAACTATAAACTTAAAATATAATCTTCAGCAATCTAAAAGTATTAAGCTACTAAATCTGGGGAATGGTGTTAGAAAGTGGTCCAGGATAAGCATAGTAAGTCTTAATGCAATAATAACAACCAGCCGATGCTAGCATACGCCAGTGTAAGAATAGGAACAGAAAACGGTGAGAAAAGAATTCTGAAATCAAGAAGAAATAAATACTTCTTGAAAGACTCCAGTGTGCATGTAGAATTTCCGGCCAAGTAGGATTACATGTGAAAGCGATAAATAAATCGGGCTTTCTGAATTTACGTACTATGGCCATAGCATCCTGCTAGTTTTGTTGCATGTATCTTGGACTTCCTAGAAATGTGGACAGTAATATGATCATTTTGCCTACACGTACGTTGTTATTTTCAGTGTTTGCTTGCAGTGCGTGTGTATTCAAACATTGTATTGTTCCACGCGCAGATCTTGTTGATGTAATCTGAGATAGTTGAGACGCGCGCCCTCTGTTTTAACTTGCGCATCTACGACGTACTGTTGGAGTAGTTTGCCACTGGAGTGCAAAATACTAAATGTATTCCTCATTGCTAATCTGTACGCATAAAATTGGCATTGAGTAAGCCTGATTCGACTTGGCGGTTCTTTTATCGGGAACATGTTGTAAATCTTTGTGCCAGCCAATGTCTCCGTAAGGGAATAAAAGTGGGTAAACCACAGGATCGCAATTCGTATTGAGCGTGGAAATCTGTTTACAGGAGTTGCCTCTGGGATAGATGCAAATGTCCCTTTCGGCAGGGGGTTCGCCATCTTCTCCAACGAAAATCACTGCAATATCGGTGTGACATGTCGGGGCATCGTATCGTCGTAAATCCTGCCCAGGGTTTTCCTTGAAAACAATTCGTACAGATGCTGTTGGATTGGACTGAGCGATTTCATGCATGTGTTTGTATGATTTAGTGAAGGGGTTGATGGTTCTGAGCATAGAATCTAGCTGGAGAAGTACATTATCGCTGCATGCAGAGTTTGCTTTATTTTGTAAGCGTACTTCAGTAGCTTGTGCTGTGTCAAAAACATACAACTGTCCATATCCTGGAGAGATAGAAGTGTTAGCGTATAGTGGGGAGATTTGGTGATAAATTTGCCCGTGTATTTTAAAACAGTATGGTCTGTGGCCAGGACGTTGAGATATCTGTGCACCCATGGAAGCAAACAGTTGAAAAGGGTTGTATTCTCGAATGTGTTCACGATCATTTTTAGCTTCCGATGTTTGCTGTGTAAGAAGCTGTTGTAAAGACACAGGTGGCTCTCGCAAAGGTGGTAAAGCTACTTTACCGTTGTGGCAGCACCTCGAGTACTTGTTGGATGTATTATGCTCAGCAGGCCAGTATAGTGCATGACATGGAAGACGACAAATAGGAATCGAGAAATGACGTGTGGGCGGGACCGCTCTTGAAGTTGAAGCAGGGCGAACCAGAAGAGAAATATATATAAGAGATAATAAACCAAGGGTATGATGTTAAACAGTCTCCTTTAGGGTAACCTTATTGGTTGTGACCGACGGCTCTCATGGACTGGCACCCTGTACAGGATGAGTGCTGGTCCATTACCTGCTCAGGAGGATAGAAAAACAGCACATTTTAATATGCTCGCCAAGAGGTTGGCAGAAGATGCCAACACTATAATATAATATGGGCATGCAGCAGAGACAGTTACCCCGCCATGATGCCAGCACAATGGGACACTGCTATGGTCTCCTCCGATATGCCAGAGGGCAGCACCCCTGGGCCTCTGTATCCAAATGAACACCCACAGATCTTGCTGGGAATTGTAGTGCAGCTCTGTTGGATTCCATGGGTGGCACCATAGGGTGCTTTTGGGGGATTTGTCATTTCTGTATTTGGGGACTTCTGCTTGATCCAGAAGCCCTTCCAACAGGCACTGGAAGTACTCTTGGGTCAAAGATAAAAGAAGCCAGTCAATGTCATCCTAGTGAGTTAGAGTCGGATAGAAGCTCGCCAGGAGGAAAGGAGGGAGAGGGAATAGAGAGAACAAGAGAGAATACTTGTGGTTGTGTCACTTGTAAGGTATTTCCGATAATAAAACACCAAACTTGTGTTGCTGCGGTCGTGTCTAGCGTGCTGTTACACCCTCTAGTGGTCACCTGTTATGGAAATTGGCTTGTAGTGTCATATGGAAGAGAGCAGGATACCAATAGAATAACACGATTAAATCCACCTACTCCCAACTAGCTTTGGGTAGCATCCCGCACCGGACTGGTCACCTGGGCACCATGTACACTGCCACACTTGCACAAGGTGACTTTACATCTAAAGCTGACATTACAACACTTCTAGTTCGGAGGGGATGCTTGACGACTGTATTTGTTGAATCTTGTCACCTGACTCTGCAACTAGAAATCATAAGGGATGCCAAATTACCTGACTGCACAACAACTTTGACATTTATCAAAGTATTGCGACTCTTCTGTCTCACAAAGGTTTGGAAAATGGGGTATAATTAATGATGGCTGGAAAAGTCGTGTCATGTGACGTGGCCTAAACACATACATCTTGGGAATGTGAGAGGAAAAACACCACACAGACATAGGCAAGGTGTTCAGACTCCATGCAGACTAATAACACTTTACAGGATTCGAACCCAGAAAGGTGAATGTGCACCACGGAGCAGCAGGCCTCTGTTTTCATATCCTCTGAAATTCGCTTCCAGATGTTAGCTGCTATGTCTGTCAATCTCAGATCTTATTGACCCCCCAGAACTGAGCAGAATTTGCCACACGCGTCTAAGTGCTTGCCCTTTCTAAACTCTAAAAGATAATGCTGACCCTTGGTAGATTGTCTGTCTCTCGTCGGGGAACATCCGCCCATGTGCTCCCTAGTGCACTTTCAGTAATCGCTCATCCTGACCCCTCCACCATATTGACGGTTTCCTTAAAGCAGTGGTCAAACTTCTCAATGCTTGATGCTGCTTTGCATGTCACCATGTTCTTATATTCAGTAATGAATCCCACATTGGCTTTTATGTGCATGTTGAGTTCTCCTTTATCGGTCTGACATTGGTCAAGTGGTTCTTTTATTACATTTTTTATATTGACTTGAAATACAGTTTCATTTTTTTTGGTTCAGAACCACATTACTGGTCAAACCCACATATTTTGTCAGCCAAAGTGTCTTGAATCCAACAACCATCAGCACACTAGCCTGAGGGCCGACCGCACTTACCATGCAGCACCATTACTGCGTGTAGCGAATTTACCAAATGCTGTGCCGATTGCAGTTTGCTTAGTTGTTATAAGATAATATAAATTATTCAACCCTGAAACGTGGGGGACCAGATCCACTGCTGGCACCAACTCAACCTTAAGGCCATGTCACAGGCGACTCTTCTGGTGATTTTCAGTTATGACCTTTCGCAAGTCAGAAATAGCCGTGAAGCCAGTCGTGTAAGGTAACATGCCCAGCAACTTGCTCTGGTGAAAATCAAAAAGTCTTTAGGTGTTGGGATGGGCTCTATGTGAGCCGTCAACCAAGGAGTTCTTATCTGGAAGTACAATGAACAGAATGCAGTGTCAAGGAATGAGGAATGTGGGAGCTTTGGCCTTCATAAATGGAAGAAAGGCTCATCTGTCTGAAGCCGAGACTGTGGCTGAACTTGTTGTGCTTGTTAACCCTTCGTACAGGCGGCAGGTATTTACTGTCATAAGAAAGGAAGGGGTGAGCAGGACTGTGCTGCAAAGTGGGCACACAGTAGCTAAGATTGACATGCCTGGTGAATTTCCATTCATCTATTGTCCAACCCGCTGTACCCTAACTACAGGGTCATGGGGGGTCTGCTGGAGCCAATCCCAGCCAACACAGGGCGCAAGGCAGGAAGCAAACCCTGGGCAGGGTGCCAACCCACCACAGATGCCTGGAGAATTTCAGACACTTAAATCAACATGGCCAGGTGACAAACTCATCAACTGCTGCTGGCAAGTCTGACATACCCAGCGACCAGAAGTCACTTTAGACCGTTGTACATTCTGGACATTCATAAGTTTATGGCATTTCAGAAGTAGTTTACAATATGATCATTATAATATTCATCCATTATCCAACCCGCTATATCCTAACACAGGGTCACGGGGGGTCTGCTGGAGCCAATCCCAGCCAACACAGGGCGCAAGGCAGGAAGCAAACCCCGGGCAGGGTGCCAACCCACCACAGATGCCTGGAGAATTTCAGACACTTAAATCAACATGGCCAGGTGACAAACTCATCAACTGCTGCTGGCAAGTCTGACATACCCAGCGACCAGAAGTCACTTAATGTGACATGAGCTTTAGACCGTTGTACATTCTGGACATTCATGAGAGTTCGAGTAGAGTTTATGGCATTTCAGAAGTAGTTTACAATATGATCATTGTAATATCCATCCATTATCCAACCCTCTATATCCTAACACAGGGCCACGGGGGTATGCTGGAGCCAATCCCAGTCAGCACAGGGCGTAAGGCAGGAAACAAACCCCGGGCAGGGTGCCAGCCCACCGCAGGCCATACAGACACACACGCACACACTAGGGACAATTCAGGATCGCCAATGCACCTAACCTGAACGTCTTTGGATTGTGGGAGGAAACGCACGCAGACACGAGGAGAGACCATGCAAACTCCACGCAGGGCTTGAGCGCACACCCTGGATTTTCCTTTTTTATCTACTTTTAATGTTACATTTTGGAATATGCTTCATTTAATAAGTGGTGTTTGCTTGCGACACGAGTCTGATGTTCTAGTTACATCCAGGAAATAAAGTAGCTAACTAAAAAAATCCATATTGGGGCTTGATATTTAAATGAAGAATTTAATTGTCATACATTTCACACTGTAGATAACCTTTGTTGAAAAGGCTAACATTTCAAAAGCTGCATTTCTCTCTCTCTCTCTCTCTCTCTCTGTGTTTTTTTTTTTTATTTCCTTTTTCTCCTCAAGACCCGTCAAGCTGGATTCTCCACATTCCTCAGCTGGGGAGGAAATCAGATATTCCGCACTTCGGTCCACCGCTGATATGAGGGCAAAGACAGAGAACAGGTTTCCAGTTGTGACGGCTGCTTCCTAATAGGGCTGGCAGTTTCAAATGAGAGAAGTTGGAGCATTTCTAGGATGCCAGTTCGTGAAGAATGACGGGCAGTAGGAAAACAAAATGCCAGGGAAAACAAATAATAAAGTTGGGAACATTGGGCTTTTCTATAAAGATTTAAAGGAAATGAAAAAAGAATAATGAAAGCTTTGACTTTGCAGTTCACCAGTGTCTTCATCGGATGGTAGCAGATCAATGAAACTAACGTTCACGTCGTTCTCATCAGTGCCAGTAATTTAAAGATCGTAATATTAAAAGACCTACCCCTTTATAACTCTGGTGTGTGAAGGAAGAAACGATATTCAATCTTTTTTTTATTACATTCTATTTTTTTTCTTTCAAACATATGAACGTTGAAAATTAAAGTCTTTAACAGCTATTGGTTATTTAAAAATATTCCGGTTGCTGCTTTTTATGTATTCAGTGCTGTGTGACAGGAAATTACAGAGTAGTTCAAGATGAATGTATTTATTGTACTCGAATGACAAACATAAATAAGATTCCATAATGAGTATTTAAATTAGGGTATATGTCATCAATGTATTGATTCTTTGAAAAATGTTCTATATTGGAAATATTAAAAAATTCTTCACAAAAAAACAATATAAAAATTGCACCATTTTTATTTTTGGTATAGTGAATATTCAATGTCATAAAGTCAAGCTTTCAAACAGTTAAATGGAAGACAATATAATACAAGCATTGCTTTTCATGGATTATTTCGACATACGGTCAAATTCAGTTGTAATGAAATCCTTGTTTTTAACAATTTGTTTTTGGTCCTGGCCAATTTCCTATAGAACTGATTTAAAAAAAAATTTATATTACAGCACTGCTGTGGGCTGCTGGTACCCTGCCCGGTGTTTGTTTCCTGCCTTGTGTCCTGTGCTGGCTGGGATTGGCTCCAGCAGACCCCCATCACCCTGTAGTTAGGATATAGCAGGTTGGATAATGGATGGACGGATGTTGATATTACAGCAAATTCTGTTTTATCTGCATAATTCATTACCATAAAGTCATTTTCCATAAAAACAGCAACAAAACGTGTGTAATACGTCAGTCCTTGGCCCAAAAATCGTGAAACGGGAGCTCTGCTAATCAGCCAAATTAGATTGCATGTTTATGTCACTTGGTTTGCTCGACAGTCATCACAGTCTTGCTGCGGAGCAGAGCTCGAGAAGAGTTACTGCAGGCCAGAGGCATTGTGGGTGTGTCTAGAGGGCGGGGATAACTGTCAATCAAATTTGACTTCAGGTGTACTAGCGGAGCTCTGCAGGCTCACAGCAGCTCGACTCTTTTCGCTTATTTCCGGGTTTCTCGAGGTACGGTTTGGCTTCGCTGAGCACACTGATCAGATTGAGCATTGATGCTCTTCCTTCAGTAAAAGTGCTGACTGCCGAGCTTTCCGTGTGTTTATGCTACTCAACCATTTTCCGACTTGTTTCATAGATTCGTCAAGATTTTACCCGGTGAACAGCTGCACACTGTAACCTTTAAAAAATACAATTGTTGCACTTGAATGGATCTTTTTAATTTTGCTAGCAAATTTATAAATCCATCGATTCTTATTTACGAATGTGACATTTATTTCCTCTAACTTTTCACTTTATTTAAAACTTTTCCAGGTTAAAAAAAAAAATGACTCACAAAAGAACAGACAGCAGCCAGAGAGAGTCTGTCAATCCATTAGGCGACGTCGCCTGAGGTTTTTGGGACACACTTTATGGGAGCTCCCAACCTCAAAGTCCAAAAATTTATAATGTCTGTGCACAATGGACACCGAGGGGATATAAGTGAAGTCATTTACTTTACAGAAAAAGTTGGACCTTCTTGCTACCATTGATACTAGCAAAAAGAAAAATAGACCTTGTCATCAAGTTTGCCGAAACACATCTCCATGTTCCAATTCCATTTTAATTGAATCCCTGTTATTACCAATTATATTGTCAGTCCCGATCACTTTGTTCTAGTGGAATTCAACCTGTACACATGATTGAAAACCTTTGTTATGTATTTCTAACCCTACCGTTGCCCGTTTTATATTTGCGTAATGCATTAAGGTAACGGAGCAAACAGTTTTGTGTTTTGTAGCCGTTGACCCTTTTGTCAGTGGTGGCTGGAGTGCTGGTGTCCCATCCGTCATCTTCACTACCTCTCTATCAGTTTCTTTGCTCTCACAAGTCAAGACTTTGTCATGTGTTGGATTCCATAGCAGCGGTAACTCCTCATTGGGTTGGATCCTTGAATGCGGCTTTCTCTTGTATTTTGTGGTTTAGTGTGTTCATTGCGCTAAGAATCATAGTTTGCTTGCAGGAGTGATATATTCACGCCAATCCGAGGCAGAGGCTGCAGGCCGAGGGGAGAGGGACGCGTGACGTCAGGAGTAGAGAGCTGGGCGGGGCCTCCTCACGGTCCTGTTTCACAACGCTGTGGGTGGAGCCACGGGAGATGACTAGTGTTATTATTATATATGCAGAAGTTTTGGAAAAATGTGCATTTTGTTTTTGTTTAACCCCCCCTCACCCCATTACAGCAGTTTTTGAAACCCCTTATAGTTTGCATTCTAAGTTGGACCAAAGCAAACTACATAGAAAATTGTGTGACTGTTACTTAAGCCATTTTTGTGTGTCAGACGGGCAGAAAAGATGCAATCTGAGGATTCAAATAAGACTTTTAGTGTGGAAAATGGATAAAAAATATAAAAAACTGGCAAATTAAAAAAAATAAATGGAGGGTTACCGTGACTGGAAAATTGCCACAAACACAAGTTATAAAACGGTACGGCACCAGCATTTTGCGACTTTTCAGTACGGAAAGTAAACGTTGGCTTTCCTCTCAGTACAGTTTAGAGTCGACAGTTGTCACAGCCTCCCATCTTTGGGATTCAGTCCCACAATCCTCGTCGACCCGAGGGGAACATACAAACTCCACGTAGACAGCAGCCAGGCCAGAATTTTAAGGCACGACGCCTGAGCTTTGAGGCAGCAGTGCTAAAAACGGTGACACGGTACCTGCTACTCGATATGCAATTCTCAAAATTCATTCTTTTGCAAATAATGGCAGTTATACTTTTTTTATTAATTATTTGAAAGCTAATTATCAATTCCAAGTACTTTACTGCAGTTCTTTCACTTTTACAGCCTTATTATAGATTCCTTTTTATTTTGAACTTTCCCGTTGCTTCACTGCAGTCCCTTATTGGCACTGTGAGTCATTTCAGAAAACAAAAAGAAAATTGCAAGGAGCTTTAATGTTCTATAAAAAAAGGATTCATCTATGGTTATTTAAAAATAATTATTGTTTATTCTGGGCTGTTAAACATTTCTTAGTGTTCTTATGTCCTCAAAAATCATTTGATTACCAATTAAAAAAATAAAATTCAGTTTTTCTATGGAGTTCATTAACATTTGTAGCGAGTCATATACAGTCATAAATGCCTAACTAGACAAAACAGTATAAAAAAATGAATCCTTGCCACAAAACCCAAGCATGACTTCATCGAAAAGCACAAGAAATGATAAATCGAAATTTGCTTTGCATTGCTTGACGATCCGAGTGCCTTTAGCTTGAGGTGATGTAGGGTGCCATGGCAACAGTAATTAAGGGCGGCTGATTAAACCCAAGGGGCTGGCAGTTTGCCCACGCTTGGGAGAAGCATAAGCCATGGAAATAAAAGCACTGGTAGCAGGGCTGGGAGGTAATGTTAGCAGCCGCACAAAAGCCAAATGTGAGGTCAACTTTTTATTTGTGGCACTTTCAGCCAAACACAATGGTATTCCCAGCCTGAGGACCAGGCAGACAATTCAGTGGAATGCAGGCATTTCTATTGAATCAGCTGGGCTTGTATTCCCTGGCAATATGAAGCTGCTCTCGAGAACAAGTCCATTCATTTATTTTGTTACACCGTAGGTCAGCCTGGTTTCGCAGTGGTGATCTTTGAAAAGAATCACTCGTCACATTGATGTGGGAGTGTTGAGTTAAAAAGTACACAGCACCTTCTCAGTGGGCTTCTCTCTCTCTCTTTGATAGCTACAGTTTTAAAGGAACGTCTTCATTTCATCCCATGCAAGTCTGTAACTTAAGTCAGGAAAAACTAGGAAAATGTAGAATATTGGAAAAGAAACATGAGAAACGTTTGGCTATTCTTTAGACTTCGCTACGTATTAAACTGCAGTTTTTCTGTTCTTTTCATTTTTTGGGGGATTAGTTATTTTTTCACTTAGAATCAATAAAACGTTTTCCAACCCTTATCATAATATCATTTATGAGAACTTGCGTAAAGGATAATTTTGATTACCCCAAATCAAACACGGTATGTTTGGATTTGCCAGCAAAACTGAGTCCTAAAGTTAAGGGTGTTCTGTACATTTTTAAAAAATTTAAAAGGATGTGACTGGAAAACAAAAGCCTTAAAACTTGCTGAATATGTCCATCTTGAAGCAGCAAAAGGTCCAATATAAGAAAACATACCTTCCATGCTTCAGATGCATGTTTGTGACAACAAGAGAGGAGTGGAAATAATCGATTTCTCATGCAGTCCTGGTACTATTTTTCTTGAGGTAAGGATACGTTTTCTGTTAGCTTGTGTGATTCTCGCATATTTTTGGAAGTAAATCAACGTGACGTGTGTGGCTTGGTACCATTTTTCTTAAGGTAAGGATGCGTTTTCTCCTTGCTTATGTGACAGCAGTGACTTAGTGGGAGGAATTGTCACATAAATACAGAAGTAGATCTCGCAATACTAAGCATGTGGCAAGAAAAGTTTACAGTGATTTTGTCTTTTGAGAGGAAACCAAGTCCAGGCGAGGGTGAAAATTCTTTTTTTTACAAAGGAAGGCAAGCTCCGAGGTAATGTGCACAGCTTGTCGTCTTTTAAATGTCTGAATCTCGTCATCCATCCATCCATCCATCCATTTTCCAACCCACTACATCCTAACTACCGGGTCACGGGGATCTGCAGGAGCCAATCCCAGCCAACACAGGGCGCAAGGCAGGGCACGAACCCCGGGCAGGGTGCCAGCCCACCGCAGTGAATCTCATAATATTGGTGTTTTGGTTTTTTTTTTTAAGTTTGAAAAATCACATGTATAAGTTCTTTTACAATGTGTGTGTAATTTCAGGGCTTAGATCAACACCTGACAACTTTATTGGCTTGACAAATGGATGTATTTGGTTAAGTTTTTAGGCTTTTGTTTTCTGGCTATGCCCTGTTGGCTCCATTGTAAAATGTCAGGACAAGCAAAGTATTTTTAAATATTTATAGAAAATGCTTTAACTTTAGAATGCAGTCAGGTACACCAAGTTTGTGATGATATAACTTTAACTTGAAAAATATTGAACTTACCCTTTAACCTTGACTACTTATATAGTAATCCCTCCTCGATCACGGGGTTTGCGTTCCAGACCCCCCCCCACCATAGGTGAAAATCTGCGAAGTAGAAACCATATGTTTGTATGGTTATTTTTATATATTTTAAGCCCTTATAAACTCTTCCACACTGTTAACATTATTAGAGCCCTCTAGACATGAAATAACACCCTTTAGTCAAAAGTTTAAACTGTGCTCCATGACAAGACAGAGATGACAGTTCTTTCTCACAATTAAAACAATGCAAACATAGAGAGAGGGAGGGAGGGAGGGAGGCAGGCTAACAATTAAAAAATCAATACATGCTTTTGGGCTTTTAAGTATGCCGAAGCACCGCGATAAAGTGGCATTTTTTAGAGGAGCGTCCGTATCCTCTGTGCAAACAGCCCCTCTGCTCACAGCCCCTCCGTCAGGCACAGAGAATGTCAGAGAGAGTGAGAGAGACAGAGAAAAGCAAACAATCAAGCACCGTGCGGGAAGCATATCGTACATCATTGAGGAGTTTTATTTAATACGTAATACATGCTCTGATTGGGTAGCTTCTAAGCCATCCGCCAATAGCGTCCCTTATATGAAATCAACTGAGCAAACAAACTGAGGAAGCGTGTAGCATAAATTAAAAGACCCATTGTCCGCAGAAATCCGCGAACCAGCGAAAAATCCGTGATATATATTTAGATATGCTTACATTTAAAATCCGCGATGGAGTGAAGCTGCGAAAGTCGAAGAGCGATATAGCGAGGGATCACTGTATTCTTATTTTTGGTAATTATTTCTTAATATATTTTTTGAAATAACAAATATACAAAAGAAGCAAAGTCAAGCCAAATCAAACAATGGATTAAACCAAAATCAGCTGGTAGAAAAAGCACTAGCAACCACCCCACCATTTCATATTTTAATAATGTGTTAACATTCTGAAACTTGCTTACTCCACTTTACGATAATGGCCGGCCAAGTCTGCCCTCACAGCACTGGATGATGGGCAACAAAACAGCCTTGGATAGGGTGACAGTCCATCACAGTGCCCACTTATTCAAATACATACAGGTCAATTTGCACGTTTCAAGGGAAGTGGGAGGAATCCACCTTTGTCTCAGCCTTTCTTACCCGGCACTTCCTGTATCAGTTGCATCTGACTGAGCAACCAAAGCCAAACTAACCAATCGGATTGCTTGGAGAATCCGGACACACTCCCAGACAGTTGCTTTTTATTATAGTAGTAGAAGATTGCTTCTTTTGCAGATCAAGTAATACATTAAAAGTGACCCTCTGAATAGTCCGACCGGAAATTCACGTGAACACACTGAAGTGAGAAGATGAAACGTCACAACTCAAATACTCCGATTGCATGTGAACGCAGCAATAGACTGAATGTGGTTTCCCACCCAACATGGCATGGCTTACATCAGCAGCCTTTGTTAATGTTTTTTCCTGTTCTCCATTATTTACCTTATGTGCTTGCCATATTGTTATGGTCTTGGTCATCCAAGTTCTGTATCTTTTGTTAAAGTTCTCCCCTTTAGTACCCTTTCAGGGAGGAGCAGCTGTCAAGATTTAACCTGAAGGGGAAAAGATTTTTATGGTATAGCTCTTTTATGTGAATTTCCCCTTGGGATTATCTCTATCTATCTATCTATCTATCTATCTATCTATCTATCTATCTATCTATCTATCTATCTATCTATCTATCTATCTATCCAATAGTGCCTTTCATCCATCCATCCATCCATCCATATAGTGCCTTTCATCCATCTATCCATCCATCCATCCAATAGTGCCTTTCATCCATCTATCCATCCATCCATCCATCCATCCAATAGTGCCTTTCATCCATCTATCTATCCATCCATCCATCCATCCAATAGTGCCTTTCATCCATCTATCTATCCATCCATCCATCCATCCAATAGTGCCTTTCATCCATCTATCCATCCATCCATCCATCCAATAGTGCCTTTCATCCATCTATCTATCTATCCATCCATCCATCTTATAGTTCCTTTCACATCTATCTGGGCATGGAAGTTTACGGCAACATGGACAATCCATTCCCAACTTCTGACTTGCCCTCTCATAACCTGCCAGTGCTTCAGTTACAAAAGATACATGGAAAACAATGGTAGTGGATCTTCAAATGAGATTAAGTAGTGAATGTAAACTGGCATGGGTAGAAGCATGCTGTGCAATGGACTCTTGCCCCTCTGTGGGTTTAGCTCATACCCAACACTTCTAGGATAAGCTGCAACAATTTGCATCCTCAAGGTGGGTATTTATAGCAAATCAAAGAATCCATGCACTGCGTTCTTATCTTATAAGTTGCCTTGAGAAAAGGCATCTGGCAAATATTTCATAACAATAAGAGCAGACTATACTTCTAGACAGACAGTCAGCATGTGCCTTGGTTTGTTTGGACAGCAATGGCATGTAGTCTGCCAAAACATTACTGAATAAAATGTGTTATGCTAAAAAAAAAAAAATCATTCTCTATTTGTTAATTGCTTTCATTGTTCCCTTTTTATTTCTATTTTTTTCCTAGGGAAAAAGTCACAGGAAGCAAGCAAGTAATTGACATTTGAGATAACGTGCCATCATCATGCATCTCCGCCGTCCAGCGTAATCGTTCCTATTATTGACTTAATTAGACACATTGACACTGATACTTGGTTCACATTTGCATGACTGGCTCCACATTAACACTAATTCTATTATCTTGTTAGGATTCAAGCAAATTGCATCTTCTGTGTTGGGAACAGGAGTATTACACCAGAATGATTCTTTCAATTTCAGAAACTATTTAATCAATTTCAAACTACTGTATGCACATTGCATCATTGGGCATCTAATTTAAAGCATTTCTGTACAATTCCATCACCCGACTTGGGATCCTCTTATTTATTGCTAAGCCCCATCGACTGAGGCACCTGTCACGTCAAGAGTTTTATGGTGGCCTAGAATTTGCTGCTTTGATATGCCAAATTCTTATTTAGCTGTCGAGGACTGCGTTAACATCAGTTAAGGAGGTGTTAATGAGTCCGCTGAGAGTTTGCTTGTTTTTCAGGGTGTGAACAGTTTTTAATTCAGGGCTCGGTTTCAGTTTGACTTTACAGTGTGACCCCCTGTTGTTGGTGTGCTGGAGATTCTCTAAGGCCGGAAAGCAGCTTCAGAAATGTATGTGCCTGCTAGGTGGTAGGGAGTCTGGGTGGTTTTAATTTATATTCGAGGGGTTTTGAGGGAAAGGGTTTTGCTGTTTGTGAAAAGAAAGGTCGGCTGCTTTATCATTTTGATTATGGCCTCAACAGGCCTAACCCTGAACATCTTGTTAAACATGTTATCACTATTGATGTGTTTCCCCCCCGAGTCTCAATTGTAGTTGCTGAACTTGTGACCTTTCATTTTCGAGCGCTATTCAGTTCACTAAGAATGATGAATGCATGCCTTCAGACTGTTTAGGTGTATGGTCACGTACTGTAGGAATACCATAAAATGTGTTCAATGTGATAGAAATCATTCCTTTGGTCAGGGGAACGGAAGGCGCTCACAGTTATGGCCTTGCTTTTACTTCGGTGTAGCAATATCTCATTTATTTATGAGTAGCCATCCGTACATTTTTTGAAGGCACTTGTCTCATTACAGGTATAAGTGTGTCATAGCCTTTCCTAGAAATGTTGGGCTGATGAGGCACGAGTCCATTGCTGAATACAAATTCAAAGTCACTTGGACAGAGCTAATTTACAGACTACATTTAAACTGACGTGCATGGCTTTGGAATGCGAGATTAATCTTACAGAAAAATTCAAATTATTTATAAGCATTCACCCGGGCGTTTTGTGAACTCGCGCTAAGAACAGACCGCTTGATCCTGATCCGTCAGACTTCAAGAGGAGCTCTCTAACCGAGACGGCTCTACTCACTGCTGTTGTCATGTTATGGCTGGCTAGAGCTACCAACGTGTTATCTATCCTCATCCTGCAGGATCTCTCCTCTGCCTCTGGCTGGTCACTCACCAGGTCCCCCTTGGCGTCACTGGGACTTCTCTCAAGTGGTTTGAGTCCAGCCTCTTGGGGAGATCCTACTTTGTATCTTGGCAAGGAGATAAGTTAAGGGTACCCCAGGCAGGCCTTCTTCTTTCTATACATCATCTCAGCCCTATCATCCTGTCCCATGGTGTCTCCTATCAGTGCCATGTCACTGATACACAGCTGCTGTTCCTTCTGGAGAATCGCACTGTATCAGCTGGAATCTCTGCCTGTCTCACTCTTATTGCAACCTGGATAAAGGATCACCATCTCCAGCTCAACTTGGCAAAGATGGACCTTCTTGTTAACCCAACTTTCCCATCTTTGTTCAGCTCAGCTCATAATCACTAAAACTCACCAAGTCTGTATGCAAGCATGGGGTAGAGATTAAGGACCAGCAGTTCATCAGAGACCCTAACCCTAACCCTTGTCATGTCTGGACTACACAGGAGTTACTGGCATGTGCTGCCAAGCCACCTCAGGAGGTTGAGAGCATGCACTGATACAGTGCATTGCTGCACCCACCACACACAACAAACCACCTCAGGATCCCAAATTAGGACCCGAGTGTAGCCGTGCAACGGGTGACATCTCAGCACCACACTAGTTTGAATGGAATCGGACAGTGTGAGGTTTTACACCAATCCCTCAAGTTTTCCCTGAAAGTTGGAGGACCTGCTTGCAGGGCCGGATGCAGGTTAACGTCAGCGATTGCAGGTTAAGGGTCTTCCTTAAGGGCCCAACAGAGTGGAATCACTTCTGGCATTTGAACTGGTAATCCTGTCGGTACAGAGCCACATCAGATGATTTAAGATACAGCAGCAGACCTGGTGTTCCACCAGCTGAGGTGAGAACATGTTACTCTTCTTTGTATCACTACATTGACACTCTGTAGCAGCACTTAAGTTCAAGTCCTTCATACTTATCAGCAGAACACCAATCTACAGTATATGGGAGTACCTGTGCTCCTTCTAGATCACTCAGGTCTGTTGATGAATGGCGCCTGGTGCTGTCACCTTTTGCATGGCATCAAATCTCAGTCCAGATGCTTTTCTTTGGAAGTTCCTAGCTGTTAGAATGAGCTGCCCAACTTGAAATTTTGACTCCCTCAATGTGTTGAAGAAGCATTTGAAGACTCTCTTCTTATTGAATTTCTTTCGGATATACACTCCTCTGGTTACAAAAACCTAACTGCCTGCCATTTTGTTCTGAGCTCTTCACCTGCGGTAGTCAACTGTGTACCCTTGTCCTGTAACACTTTTTCTCAAACAGTCCCTCAGACTAATATTTACTCGATTATGTCTGCCAAGCAAATAGATTTAAATGTAGTTGTGTGGGGGTCTGTCCTCCCAGAGTAGACTTGATGGGGCACCAGTCCATCTCCTCGCACATGCTTGCCATCTTCTGGTTGGAGCCGCTTTGTGCGTTTTATCCAGATTCCACTGTTCAATCTTACATCGGGTTAACTGGAGACTTAAAATATTAGTTATTTAATATCCACCCATCCATTTTCTGAACCTGCTGGTTTTATTTCAGGCATGCAGAGTGCAAAGCAGGAGCAAACCTTGCATGGTTTCTCTGTTGACCACAGATTTATTAATATGGTTACAGTGCTGAGCTGTTCCTTTTTAAATAGCCATGGAATGGTGTTCACTATGAAAAGGCTGTGTTGCTTGAGCGTTGATGTCCAGCAATTAAAACAGAATTAAGTATCCAAAAATCAGGAAACTTTTGTAACTGTAGGGTTACCTTTTCATTTCTTAGGATAGATAGATAGTTAGATAGATACTTTATTAATCCCAAGGGGAAGTTCAAGTACTCCAGCAGCAGTGAATGTCCAGCTTACAGGGTACGGCCATTTGAGGGCCTGCGTTTTTTCAGTTTTCAGCCTTCGAGGGGATCACGATTTCAGCAAGCAGCTGGCAGGCCTGAGCGTCTATTCGCTGTGCTTTAGTATGTTAGACCATCTGCTTCTTGATTGTCCCTAAAACAAAAGATCTGAGGGCCCTTTAAAGCCCCCCTGTGACGAGGAGAGGTGGACAATGCTTGAATTGAGCTTAATGGGATGTGCACAATGTTTTGCTGCCGAAATCGCTGACTTGAAAGTCTCTTGTGATTATGTATTGATTTTATTTAACATGCGTCTGTTTAAACGAAGTTGGGTGTCATAAGCTTTCTAATGGATGGACTTGCGTAGGTCTGGTGCCTGATCCCTAGGCAGAGCTCCTTTCAGCTTGGTGAAAAATAAAAAGTATTTTTAGTCTTGATAAATCAGTCAGGATTTACAGCCACCTTTTATCTTCGGTATAAAAGCTTTATGGATGCTATTTAGATTTTATGGCTCTGCCCATATCCTTTGTGTCGCTTGCACAAAGTGGATCGATTGCTTCAGTAAAATTGAAAACTGAGAAACGGGTAATGGAAACACGGATAATGACATTTTATTTTTATTTTATTTCTGACCTTTTTTCTTTCTAATTGACCGTAAATTGTCATATCATATTTGAACGATTCTGCTGCTTTGTTCAGCCTGAATGTTCTCCTTCATGCTTCATGTGCCATTAGAGTTGGCTATAATGCATTTTTAGTAATTATTTTAAGCATGTAAGAAGTGTTCATTGGTTTGCTCTCAAGTACACTGTACACCATAGTACCACGGCTTGCTTTCCAGGTTACCGTACTGTAACTGCCTCCATTCATTCATGCAGTTCTGAAACTCTCTGTCCCATTCAGGTTCAAGGAGAGCAGGAGTCAATCGCCACATCACCTGTGCCAAGGCAGAAGTCAGAACCGTATGGGGCTCTAGTACATCTGACCCACTGAGCCGGCTGAGAATCCGCAATCATCCTGGAACACATGAGTTTAGGAGTTGGCTTGTTAAAGTGATTCTGATTGTCATAGAGGAGCTGGAGGAGGTGGCCGGGGAGAGGAAGGTCTGGGCTTCCCTGCTTAGGCTGCTGCCCCCGCGACCCGACCTCGGATAAGCCGTGGACAATGGATGGATGAATTATCAATTTCTCTTTCTGCTTGATGTTTTGTTTATTATGGACACTGCCACTTTTTCTCATGTTGACAGCCATACTGCTGTTGACAGTCGTGCTCCTTTCTCCCCGTGCAACACCTATAGATTGCACTGTGTGTCGATACTGCTTACATGCAAGATAGTAAAGTGCGTGTTCTGTTGTCCGAGATTTTGGATTCTCAAAACAAAACCATTTGTGATGCAAGTTAGTGGGAAAAATCCTCATGGGGGATAGGACTTGTGTTTCTTTTTGACCCTTTTTTTTTGGTGTTGGTGTATTGGTTCATTTGATATTATTGGTTCAGACTCTTGCAGATGTTTCAGCCATGCATTTTCACTTTAGTCTAATTATCCATTTCCGCGTTTGTGCCCTACCTCCTATTCTCTCCTGTGGCAGTAGACGTTCTGGTGCTTCCTTAGGTAAGTGGGACAGCAGGATTGGTGTTTCTCAAACTCACACCTGGGGTACCACTATGGCTACAGGTTTCAGTTCCAATAATTTACGGACATCCTTTCATTGAAGTTGGGTGTAATTAACCATTTCACTAATTTTAATAAAACTTTAAGATTTGATGCACAGTGTAGCCAAGGAAATTCCTCGATCCAATGTGGGAGTTATTTCAAAACCAACAGAAAGCTAATAAAGTTGACGTTATGGGCACGTATCAACTATTAGTACTCGCTCACAGTATATATAGTGGACCAGGAACTCGCAGACAAGCAAACAAATCAAACAGAATCCTGGGAGCCATATCACATTCTCACTCCCACCATGCAACACAACTATAAAGAGGTTCAAGTAAAGCCTCCTAAAGATGAAATCTGAATTTTAGGCAGAAAACAAAACGGAAAAACCTCCTCACATTACACAAAAATGGAACCAGATGTTTTCACCTAAACATTTGCAGTTTATAGGAAAACCAAAGCTGCAAAATGACATCCCAGTTGAAGTTAGGGTTAGTGTGTGTGGTAGAGACATTCTTAAAACACAGGAATTCTTGTGAGGGATGGATGTCGGTTAAAGTGCAGCAAGCGAAGAGTAAAACTTCCCTGAGATGATCTCCATATTCCTACTCCTGTTTCTGGATCCGTTGACAGGAGATTTAAGAATTTACTTTTATTCCCTCCAAAAAACGTAATTATCAAAGGGATTCATTTATTGTGGTATTAACAACAGTGCTTCAAATCTTGATATTCAAGTGAGAGAAAATATTTATTAAACCTAAACCGTTGAAAAAGAGCTAGTTACTTACCGGTAAAAATCCAGTAGTACCTTCTTCAGTCATCTTCTTTCAAACTCACAAGAGGTAGGATGAGGCATTGTGTTTTGGTTTTCTTATTTTTTACAAGTAGAAGTGAGAATGAGATTAAATGGAAAAGAATTGGCTTACCCAACAGCTATCTGTTGGTTCACCACACGTCCGTCCATGTTGAGAGTTGTTACTGCTATTCCTTTACTGCCTATATACACTATTTCAAAAGTTTTGAGCTGCTGACATCATTTATGTATTCAGGCCTTCCTTTTAGTCCCTGCTTCTATACGTACATTCATACATATCTGATACAGTGATCAGAACAGAAGACATTTGGCCAACTAGAAGAGACCATTCAGTCCATCAGTCCCATTTGTTTAGCCAATAGCTAAGCTGTCCAGATATCTCATCCAGATTCTTCTTAAAGGTTGTAAAGGTCAACTACTCCATGTCTGGGTAGTTTGCTCCAGATTCCCACAACTCTTTGTGTAAAGAAGTGCTTCCTGGCTTCCTCTTGGATGCACCTCCCTTAATTTCCACTAATGTCCTCAAGTGCATGATTCCCCCTTAAGCTGAAAGAATGTTTCTTGATCTACTTTACCAATGACTTTGATAATTTTAAATACCTGATGAGGTTCCCTTGTAGTCTTCCTCTGATTGAAACTAAACAGGTTTAATTCTCTCAGTCTGTCAGAGTAGGCCATGTTCTTAAGTCCCAGGGTGTACTTGGTTGCTCTCCTCTGCACAGCTTCAAGTGCTGCTATGTCTTTCTTGTAGTGTGGGGATGTGACGAAGGGGGTTCTGCTGTTCGGGAGCCCTTGAACCCTACACCGTAGGTAATGCTACCAATGAGCTAGACAGTGAGGCAACAGCAAAGCAAGGGGATGATGCAAATGTGCAAAGGGCTTTTATTTAAAATCCAACAACAAAGACAATGTTAAAATAAAGTGCAGTGGTTCACAAAAAGTCTTCATTAAATAAATAATCCCAATAAAAGCAAAAATGAAAAACGTGGAGGTTAAAATCCATTAGAAAAACAACCTTTAAAACAACGAGGTTAAAACCATGCTGGAAGCTGTCCTTTTACAAATTTTACAATTTACTTCTCCCGTCTGGACTTCTCAATAGGGGAGTCGTCCTACATGCAGCTGACCTTCTTAATGTCTACTTCTGCTGTCTCGATTGCCTCACCGATTCTTGGCTCCGGCCGGCTCCTCCAGACAGCGACTTGGGAATTCCCACGCGACCAAGGCTGTCACGCTGGGGACACCACGTCCCAAGTCCCAACTCCCGCTGCCTTCCGTGGCTTTAACCGGAGAGTCACCCGCCCTCTAAAGCAAACTCTGCAGGAGCGACCATAACTACTACTTCTCCCAGGTGTCGGCCAAACACCCAGGCTGCCTGCTCAGCTACCGCGAGCCTGCTCTCGCTCGCTTCCTCCTGCAACCTCCATTTCCTTCTCTTTTTTTTCTCTTTCCTTTTCCCCTTTCTATCTGCCTCGCGTTTCTATATATGCCGAGAGGACATAGCAGCTGCAGCACATTAGCAGTCTCAGGAACAATCATGGATGTGGGCAGTCTCCCACCTGTGCACTTAGGTGAGAAATGCCCACACCGCAGATCACCCTGAGACCCGCTACAGCCACCACGCCCCCTCGTTTAAGCCACGAGCACGGTGATTATTTATTTAAAAAGACTGGCCTTTGCTGAGAGAGCTGTGGACCCATAACACCACCGGGGACCAGAACCGCACACAGTATTTCAAATGCTCTCCTGTGAGTGCATTATATTACCTTGAGCATAAGTCCAATTCACCTCGCAGTTAGGAGACCCGAGTTAGCTCCCCGGGTCCTCCCTGCGTGGAGTTTGCATGTTCTCCTTGTGTCTGTGTGGGTTTCCTCCCGCAGTCCAAAGACATGCAGGTTAGGTGCATTGGCGATTCTAAATTGTACCTAGTGTGTGTGGGCTGGCGTCCTGCCCGGGGTTTGTTTCCTGCCTTGCGCCCTGTGTTGGCTGGGATTGGCTCCAGCTGACCCCTGTGACCCTGTAGTTAGGATATAACGGGTTGGATAATGGATGGATGGATGGATAAGTCCAATTCACTGTCACGGGGGTGCCAACCAATCATTCAGCTTCTGTGGCAATGCAGAAACCAAACCTGGATGGGGCATTCGGTCTATCAAACAGAGACGCTCACACCCTACAGGCCAGTTCAGAGTCTCCCCTTCAGGCAAGATTTTGGGCAGTAGAGAGAAAACTCTTCCAAAACTTGATTTAGTAGGATTTCTGCAACACAAGGAAGGAGTGATCAGTATTTATAAGATGAAACCATTTTCAATGGAGAGGATTTTGTTTGTAAAGAACGGATGTAAACATTGTTTGGGCCTGTTGGGGCAATAGAGTCCAAATGTCAAGTGTGAACCTCCTCAGCACGTCAAATCAATTCCATTATTTGCAAGAATATAAAAGAAGTTTAGTATCTCGGCTCTACATCTGCTATTATTTGTGTTCTGTTTACAATAAAAAGAATGAATATGTGACACTCCTTACTCATCACTTGGGGGTAGGAGGGGGATGCTGGTGTAGAGACATTGGAATGCGTTAAGATTTGAAGGTTACAATAAATGCCGGCCTGTTGAGTGTTTGTATTCTGTCCTTAAGTGTCTGCGTCTAATCCGGCACCTGGTCGCCGTCTGTGTGATGTTTGCTACGCCACTACACAGGCAGCATCTCCCAGAGCTCTTCGGGTTTCCTCCCGCATTCCAAAGACGTGTTCTCGGTTAACTGGCAGTTTTAAGTTGGCTCAACCTATGTGTGAGTGGGCACTATGGTTGCCCCTAAAGTTTCTGCGATAGTCTTAGGCCCCCACATGTTAAGCTATATTTTGCATCAGACTTTAATTACAAAATATCCAGCTCAGTTTACCTCTTTTATTATGTTCAGTCAAGTGAAACATGCAATAGATGTAATTGTCTTCGGGGTGAAAAAAAATGAAATGAAACTGATGAGGCTTTACTGTATGTTGGCTATTCATCTAGTCTGAGACAACTTCTGATTGGTCGCCCAGTTCAAGGTTATTTAGAAGCGCTGACGGTCATGTCATGTGTTCCTACCTCTGCCATGTTTTACACCAGTAAAGCTGTTGATTACAGCCTGGCACTTGGATTAACAACAGCCCGTGATTCATAACTGTGAACCAACACACTGGGCCTGCGGTGTGAGATTTTTGTTTCTTTATTTCCTAACTTTTTGATCATATTTATTCATAATAGAGCGAAAAAAGAAATCTAGAAGGGAGATCCGCCCTTTTTGAAGTTGATTTCATTTCTTTTTATCTGTTTGATTCCTTTTTTTTTTTGGTGTGGTAACTTCGTGACCTGTGTGGACCTGGCCCGGACACAGACAGGCGGACATGTTGTGTTCCACCACCACACGTTTATTTACAACCATATTTACAAATTGAATGTCACTCAGACTCAGTCCGTGCACAACACAAACCCCAACACAGTCCTCAACGTCCTGGCCAACACTAAATGCCTTTCTTCGGGCCGCCTCCACTCTCCTCTCGTGCCTCGTCCTTCTTCCACCGACTCTAGCCTTGAATGAAGGGAGACGGCCCCTTTTATTCATATCCCGGATGAGCTCCAGGTGTTCCCGACACTCCCCCGTTGGCCACGCCTCAGCGTGGCGGAAGTGCCGGCTGTTCTCCCGGCAGCTCACCGGGTGTCCTCTTAAATCTTCCGCCCCAGCACTTCCGGGTGTGGCAGAAGTGCTGAGGTCACAGGTCCCCAAGGCATTGGGGCGCCTCCTGGCGGTGACCATGGGCCCTTGCAGGGTGGGGCTTCCATGCCCTCAACCCGTGGCCCCCAAAGCAACCAGGGACGGCAGCCCCCACGTGATCCAGGGTGGGCGCAGACCCACATCCGGTCCCTCACGGCGTCCCAGCCGGGTCGTTGCCCCTGGCATCCCTGACACCTGCAATTTTCCAAAATCTCACAGACTGGCCTGAATTAATGTTAATGTTGTTCCTCTGTCACACAAAATACTACATGAATGATGATTTTTGATTAGCATTATGATAAAATAATGCAGATGTGAAGTTCAAGGTGACTGAGAGCTGGAGGGTAGCATGGCATTGATGGCTGGTGTAACCAATAGGGGGTGCCGCTGAGCCACAAAGCCCCAGACACAATCACACCCAACGCTGTCAACGGTTCAAATATTGTCCCTTTTATTAATCACCGTACCTTAATAGACAGGGTATCAAAAGTACCGCAAAACACAGAACCGCAGGCCTTCTCCTCTCTCCTCCACTCCTCCTCCCGACGCCGACTTCCTGGGTAAGGCACAGTGTCTCCTATTAAACATGACATGGGGTGTAGTTCCGGTGCCAGGGTATAGCCTGTTGGATGCACTTCTGGCTAAAATGGAAGTCTGCAAGAATGGTGACCATGAATCCCCGTAGCATCTCATGGAACCCAGCAGGGCTTGCTACATAGCACTACAGCTCCCAGAATACCCTGCAGCTGTCCATTTGGGTGCTGAATCCCAGGGATGTTGCCTTCTAACATATTGAGGTAGCTGATTACCTCCCCATGTCTCGCCATTACACTGGCCAGGATGCCAGTGAACCCAGGCCACTCCTCCCCTTTGATGGGATGGTCTCCCATCTAAGCAAGGAACTTCACTCCCCCCTGCCTATCAGTCACACTGGCTATTAGGCAGGAACAAATTCTGGATAGAATTCCATGGTTTACAGCCACCAGTCAGCCTACCAGGTCTCCAATACAAATGGAGTACAGTTTCTTTCAGGCTGTTACACCAAAACTAGTTGAAAATGACATTCGATTCGATTCCCTCAGTGTCCTGGCTGTGTTCTCCTTCAGAGCCTCCTCAGCCTCCATTGTTCATTCCTGCATGGTCCTGGTGGTGTGAAATTGACGCTGTATAGCGCCCCACCTGGCACAGACGCACACTGAGGCACGTGTAAAAACACACAACGACTTTATTTTCTTCAGCTGGAGGACACATATTCCCCGTAATCCCTCCAGCCTCAACACAGTCCCAGAAGCATTCACAGTAACACACAACACTTTCTCGAACCACCACTTCTCCCTGGCAACCTCGTCCTCTTCCTCCCCATCCTGGCTCCTGAATGGTGGTTGCTGGCCCTTTTTATAGCCCACCCGGAAGTGCTCCAGGTGCTTGATCAAACTGCTTCTGATTGTAGAGCTGTCCAGGCCGGCTCAGGGACCCATGCAGCACCCCTTGGTGACCACCCCAGATCCCAACAGGGTTGTGGAGATCTCCATCTCCCATGGAGCCCTGTGGGAAACTGAGGCACCTTCGTCAGCCAGAGAGGCTGCCACCAAGCATCCCGGGGGAGGTACTGAGAAGCCCATGGTTGCTCCCCTGGAACATGTATAGAAAGGGGCATCCCGGCCGCCTGCCTCAGTGACAATTGGCAGCTGCTGGACAATGGATTTTATATACAGTTATGAGCTGTACCTAATTATGGTCCGATCGGCCTAAAGGTGGCAGAGCAACAGTTATGTGCCTCTTTACTGTTTATCAAAATGAATGTTCATTTACATCAAGTTGTAGAGGCAAGCGCAGAACGTTCTTACGGCTTCAGTAATGTTGGCTGAGTATGTGTAAAATGTAGCTTGACTCAGGTTAGCAGAGATGGTTTAACGGTGATTTGTTTTAATGCCCTTTCACCTTCCTCTCCAGCACTTTAAATCGGTTAACTGTTCCAGACAAAATTGGATCAACGCATTCCCCATTCACTCTCTACGTTTAAGCGGTTGTGATAATGATATTCCCTTCAGTTATGTTCTTACGCAGGTTGGCAGTATGAGGATTGCATGCCAGGCTTAAGGTGATCAGGTTACACGTTCAGGGCCACACACTTAGTCGTGGCAGGTTGGAGAAAAGTGAAGGAGGCTTGGTTGGAAATTGCGTCCCGGCTTTGCTGCTGAGGATGCTGTCACCACCACAAACGCGTGATTGGTTCTGAGAAAAGCTGCAGCAAAATGGCCTTAAAGGTGAAATCTGTTTAAGTAAGAGTTGTGCTGCATTTGAATCAAAGTGTGCAGTGGGGTGACACCATGTCTAGCAGGTTCATTACGCAGATCTGCCCAAACATGCCAAACAGCCAGTTACCGTTCTTAATGACTAGCGTGACTCAGCTGGGTAAGCTCCGTGTTCGTAATTGGAACTCGGCACCTGCTGTTAACCCTCCTGCTCACTGCCATTTTACTTGGTCTGATGATTTATATTGCAGCCCGTCCATACAAGGGTGTGGTAGATTAAACCAAACTGTTAGCACTGCATGATGTTGACAAGGTTAGAATCCTATTGTGCTTTTCTCTTCCCACATCCCCAAAGTGAGTTAAACGGCGACTAGACGGACGATCAACTGTACGTGTCAGGACTGTTGACCTGTCTAAGAGAATTTCCTGCCTTGTGTCTGATGCTGTGCCAGGATAGCATCCAGCCCCTCCATGGTTCCTAGTTACATTAAAGTGGCTTGAACTTGGATGGATGAAGTTCAAGTTCAAGCACTTTATTGTCATTTTGTAACGCAACGAAATGACTTTTTGTGACAACCCCAAGGTGCATTTAAAGGAAAAGTCAAATAATTTCAAATATGTCGTATAGAGTGTCAAGTGACCAGAGTAAATTATTATTGCTCAAAGTACCACAGCATAAATTGTTATTGCACCTGTTAATGAATAGTACATTACATATTCTATATTGCAATACGTTAGTATAGTGCACATTACCAATAATAGCTTATTGCACACGTTCAATTAAAAATGATCTCAGACTGAGGAGATTCAGAGTTCAGAAAGTTTATTGCAGATGGGAAAAAAAGCTCTTTTTTAGTCAGTTTGTGCGTCCACAGATTGACCTAAAGCGTCTTCCTGACGGGAGGATCTCAAGCAAAGAATTTCCAGGATGAGTTTTGTCCTTCTTACACAGCGAGTCTTATACAAGACTTCAAGTGATGGCAGTTCAGTCCAAGTAATGGCCTCTGCTGTTTTTACGACCCGCTGCAGGGCTTCTTTAGCAGCCTTGGTGCAGCTGTTGTACCTGCAGGCCATCATGCAGTTAGTTAAGATGCTCTCTAAAGTGCATCGACAGAAATTAACCAGCAGCTTCTGGTGGAGGTCAGCTCTCCTTAGCTTCCTGAGAAAATCGAGGCGTTGTTGTGCTTTGCCTATTGTAGCCAAGTTGTTGTCAGCCCAGGACAGGTCCTCTGAGATGGTGACTTCTAGAAACTTCATCCATCCATTTTCTAACCCGCTGAATCCGAATACAGGGTCACGGGGGTCTGCTGGAGCCAATCCCAGCCAACACAGGGCACAAGGCAGGAACCAATCCTGGGCAGGGTGCCAACCCACCGCAGGACACACACAAACACACCCACACACCAAGCACACACTAGGGACAATTTAGAATCGCCAGTCCACCTAACCTGCATGTCTTTGGATTGTGGGAGGAAACCGGAGCACCCGGAGGAAACCCACGCAGACACGGGGAGAACATGCAAACTCCACACAGGGAGGACCCGGGAAGCGAACCCAGGTCTCCTAACTGCGAGGCAGCAGCGCTACCACTGCACCACCGTGCCGCCCCTCCTAGAAACTTAAAGCTGGAAACTCTCTCCACAGCATCTACATTGATTGTTATCGGACTGTGATTGGTCTTTTTAGTGGTCCTAAAGTCCAGAAAAACTTCTTTGGCCTTTTTGGTATTTAAGACCAGGTTGTTGGTGTTGCACCATGCTGTCAGATTCTGAACCTCTTCCCTATATGCAGCTTCATTGATCTCTGTTACAAGCCCATGAACGCGTGAGAGTGTATGTTATGGGATTCTGTGGACTGGTTCCTGTCTTGCATCGATGTTGTAAGGATGTGCCTCATGACAGTCAATTGGATTAGAGTGGTGTGAAAAATGATGAACGAATGAATAAATAAATAAGCTTGTATATGTACCTCGCGTTACGGTCGCATTACAAGCTTCGTTGCTCAGTTCCGATTTGATGGTTCCCATTTATAAGTACATGTGACCTGTGTGTGTCCTCCGAAACGGAACGCGTGCACTTATTGATACGATTGTGCACACATCATCTGTGTCACCAACACCACAAAATGTTATATTTGTGAGATGACTCCTGGTGTAGTCCATTTGAAGTGAGAAATCAGAATTTCAAAATTCCTAGTCAGAATTTTCAGCTGGAATGACCCCCATAAGTTGGATTTCCAACTCGGAAACTCTGGGTTGTTACTGTCAAGTCCGAGTTCAGATCATAATGTCCATCCACAAGGGCGTCATACACAGCAGACTTTAGTGGAAGCTGTAATATTATACTGTTCATTAGCACGTCTGTCTGTTTGTCTCATCAACTCAGTCATGCACACACAGCACAGTCCAACTTCTATCTGTGGATAAGTTGCTACGGATGCACAAAATATCACGTAATGCGTTGTTATCAGCTGCTGTTTATTCTTTTGTTGGGCTTGCTCTATTGGCTTTCCTGGATGCAGCCATATAAGTTTTCCGGACATTTTATTGGAACGTGGTCAGCTCAGGTGTGACATCATTCCCAGCTCCAATGTCTGACTTACGAGGTACAGTAAATGGAACGCAGCATTAAAACCGACAAAATGAACGTGCCTCCAGCTAGTGTATGCATTGCATTTTGCTCCGGAGGGCAGACAACAGTTTGTCAGCTGTACATGATTGGGTTGAGAAGAAGAAAATCAAGATGGCTAGCTTTTGCTATTTTTGCAGTTGTTGCTGGCAGTACTGCACCAAAAGATGTGTAGGTATGAGAAAAGAGCCAGCAATGGTGGCACTGTGATTGTTGTCACAGCTGGAGCTCTCCTCCGTTGCTGGTGGTGCTGCCTGACTGATGACTGCACTCAGCCCATGCATACAGGCAAAAAAACCAAAACTGAATTCTGATCTGACCGTTCTCATCGTGTCACATGGCCATGACACCCAGCCGATCTAGGACCACATATAAATGTGACTCATATCTGACTTGACCTGAAAAGATCAGGTTATCTGTGAAAACATTAGATTTGTGTCACTTCTTCTTTTGGCTGCTCCCGTGTGAGGTCGCCACAGTGGATCATCTTCTTCCATGTCTTCTTGTCCCCGTCATCTTGTTCTGTCACACCCATCACCTGCATGTCCTCGCTCACCACATCCATAAACCTTCTCTTAGGCTGCCTTCTGTTCCTCTTGCCGGACAGCTCTATCCCTATCACCCTTCTCCCAATATACCCAGCATCTCTCCTCTGTACATGTCCAAACCAATGCAATCTCGCCTCCTCTGGCTTTGTCTGCAAACTGTCCCACCTGAGCTGACCCTCTAATGTCCTCATTTCTAATCCTGTCCATCCTCATCACACCCAAATTTTGGCATCTTTAACTCTGTCACCTCCAACTGTGTCTCCTGTTTCTTGCTTGTGCCTTTACTCCTCTTTGTGAATCTCACACTCTCACTTCCTCTTATGTCGCATCACCAAAGCCAAACTGACCAATCGGATTATTCTGAGGGACTGGACACGCAGACCTTCGTGTTTTATTATATAGTAGATGAGACGTCAAAGGGGACATTTTAGTGTGAAAACAATGATTACAGGGTAGTGGGTTTGATAAGTGAATACACATTGGCATGAACTCCAAGATATACACAACATAGTGTACAAGTATTTATTAACTCAATGTATTGATCTACTGAATCACTAACTTTATTAAAGCTTTCATTTCAATTCTTCACACCACACTATGATCTACAAAGTTTTCTGTGTCCAAGGTGTTAGACTGTGCCAGAGCCTGTGTTCCGGTTTTATAAAATATATGGAGATCAATGGATTGTGTCTGGTCTGCTTTGTTGTAGTGGCGTTATTTTAAACGTGGTGATGCAGTGGGATCCACTTCTGCTTGATTGCTTCCATGTCCTGGCCTTGAATCTCATTCCCAGTTATCATTTGTGTAGAGTCTGCATGTTCTCTCTGGGTCTTTGTTAGTTTCCTCTCACACCTCCAAAGACTTACAGGTTAGGCTCCTGTCAACGAGGGGGTTTAGTCATTTTAATTTGTGACTAGTGAATCACGCTGACTATGATCCTACAATAAAATGCCACAAATTCTACCATCCGGTCAATGCTGGCCTGTCTAATATGACAACAGAATCGTTCCATCTGTTGGTGGTGGGCTTTAAAAGTTTACCGCCTGGAGTCAGGAGATCAGAACGGTGAAAACTTTACCGGTGTTGAGGAAAGGGGGACAGTGTGAATCTATTGTATCAGAAGAGGAGGAGGCCATTTGAATCGCTGGAATGAGCAAACACACCGGACAGCAAAGGCCTACAGGGTTCAGATCACTGTTTTTTAAATTAATTTGATACTTGTGCTCTCCATTTGCTCATCCCTCCTTTTGTATTGTATAAGTACAATAGTAAGCTGTCCATTTTATTCCGTAGGTGAGGAAGAGGTGGCTCTCCCCTTCATTAAGCATAGAAAATGCCCACTTTGGGGTCTTTAGATGTGTAAGAGTACTTTATGTAAGATGCCTTTTCAGGTTGCCTCATGTTAATAACACATTGTAAAGTAACCGTATTTGAAGCCTGTGTGTAGCCTGTTGCGCCCATTTGTGCTTAAGCTCTGCGGTGCATACTTGAGTTCTCGCACGTGTTGTTTTCTTGACATGCGCCATTGTGTGTTTTGTTTTTTTTTTTGCTGTACTTGCAGTTCCCTTTTCAAAAATGCAGTTTAGTAGAAATGAAGCGCTTCAATAACAACAAGCCTCTGAGTCAAATTCTAGGCTTTTCCTGATGAACCCAAAGTATTTTCTGCCCCAGCACATTTACATTCTCTAAATTACAGACAGACAGACAGAGATAGAGTGAGAGGAAGAAGCTTTTTAAACAGCTCTGCCATATGAATGAATGTCTCAGTGACTTTTTAGTATTAGTTGTGCCAGCTGACCTTTTCACTAGGCGTCAACACCCCTGGCGTCCAAGTTACAACATGGCTGTTAATTAGACACTCCTGATAGTAACTCACAACCGCGTATTCCTTATCGGATACCCTGATAGAGCTTTATGAGTTCAGAGAACGCAAACATAAATTAGCGGCTACAACAATGGATAGTGGCAGGTACACAATAAACTGTAAAGTGTTAGTTGACTTTGTAGTTTTGCATTAATACTTGCTTAGTTAGATGCCATCGACTGTTAAGATCCATCTTTTTTCTAAATGCTCCGCTCCTTTCCATTCTAAGGTTGTGTGAAGGTGTCGCCAATCCCAGCTGTTGCTGGATGGATAAATCCACATAGACACGGACCAAAATTTACAAGATAATCGGGAGATAAGTTGGCAGAGTTCAAAAGAAGTCCAAGATCAGAACCAGGCAGAGGAAAGATTGCTGTAAAACCAAAATCTGCAAAATGGAAAAACCAAGTCAAAATTAAATCGGCAAAAGGTCACAACCAAAAACTTGAACTATTATTTAGTTGCTTCTGATTTTGTTCACCCCAAAACTTGGATGCTCATGAGTAGGTGCCGCCATCTTATATAGTGAATATGAAACAATGTTGTGATGCCATATCGCTACATCACATTATCGATAATAGCATTAGCAACAGTGAGCAACATGGCTACACCCATTAAACAGAATGACAATGATTAATAGTGGTTGGTATCACCAAACATCCCTGTCGCGTTATAATAATAAAAATCCTGATGGTTTTGGTTGATCCTTTTCAGAATTAATCTTATTTTTTTTAATGAATAACATATTCCTTAATGATTGATTGTGCACACAGGTGTAACTCTATTTGTCAAAACGCTTGTCATTGCTTTGCTACTCATGTGGATTTCTTTTATGGCTTTTTCCTGGCATCGCATAATTATAGGGTACATACAGTACCATGCCAGTCTAATTTAGAGTCACAAGTCAAGCCAACACACACACACACTGGAGTACCACAAGACAAACTGACTGATACGATAAGAACGTGCAAAGACCACACAGTCAAGACTTGGAACTCTACTCCTTTTGCTGGCCACTAGCCCCTGGACCCTCTAGACCACCACGGGCAGAAGTAACATGACAGTAGATCGGGTTTTGTTGATATGAGCCCCTTGAATTATAAGAGAGCAGTGCTAGCCATTGTGCTCCACTCGGTGTCTGCAGTCCAATCAATCAATCAATCAATCAATCAATCAACATTTATTTATATAGCACATATTCATACAAAAAAATGTAGCTCAAAGTACTTTATAAAATGAATAGAAAAATAGAAGACACAATAAAAAATAAACATATGTCAACATTAATTAACATAGAATAAGAGTAAGGTCCGATGGCCAGGGTGGACAGAAAAAAAAAAAAAACTCCAAAACCTGGAGAAAAAAAATAAAATCTGTAGGGGTTCCAGACCACGAGACCACCCAGTCCCCTCTGGGCAATCTACCTAACATAAGTCAAACAGTCCTCTTTGTATTTAGGGTTTTCATGGAAGGACCTGATGATGATGGTCACGTAGACGTCTGGCTTTCAGTCCATCAATGTTGGAGCATCAGGATGCTTTGAGTAGGTGGTGGTGGCGCAGGCCGCCACCACAAAGAAACCGGAAAAAGAAACAGAAAAGAGAGAGTTGGGTTGCTCTACCAGACTTACAAGGCATGCAGGAACCATCTGTGAAGAGGATTTCAGCGCGGAGTGTTATTGACAGTCAAACATTTACTTTATGAACAGGCCTGGAAAAAGAAAGCAATAATAAAGATGGAGAGATACTGACAGGAAGGAGCGATGCGAGTGCTTTTCATTATTCTTGCAAGTGAGTAGCCTAAGCGTGAGAGCTCTGTAAAGCTGCTGCGCTTTAGGGTCATTTTGGGCTTCCTGTTGATTTCTTCCTGGACTTGACTGACACTTCGGTGCGAAGACCATCATAACCTGTTCAGTCAAACCGAGTTGTTTGTTGCGAGGTTACCATCTGCACCATCAAGCTGCCTCATTGTTATCATGCCCTTGGAGAAACTTATCAGATCGTTTTATCAAGTCTTGTTTGGCAGCACACACTTGGAACCTTAAGGTTAAATCTGGAAAAGTAAAGTTGTTAAGTTAATTCGTATAGATTATATCCTTAAACCAAGAACACTACAACTTACAAAATTCCTGGAAATAATGATTGTGCTCGGTAAATATGTCCAGGATTTCACAATGCTATGTCTCTTGCAATGGGTTGTCAGTTTCAGAAAACTTATAGAAAATCTCAAAATTCACTCCATACCTCAGCAGTTCCTGAGAGGCAAAATCAAATGTGTCCAGTGAGATTGCTCTTAATTTTATTAGTAGATGTTCCAAGTCATTAGGACCAAAAACAAAATGCTGGGGCCACTTCTTCCAGCTATTGGTTTGCAAACCTGGTCATCAGAGTGATATGAGAGAGGCAGGATACCACCTTGTGTGGTGAGACAGCACATTCTGGATACATAACAAGCTGCCGACTACATAATATAATAATAATAATAATAATTACATTTATATAGTGTACCTGAATTATTTTTGGTACATTTCACATTTTTCTAAATAAGCAGAGTTGCTAGGAAACAAAGATCAGGGTTCAATAAAAGACAAAAATGGTTTCTCTTGTTAAGAGATTAGCTGCACTAAATAGCTGTAGTCCTTCTAGACAAGGCCTGGGCTGCCTTATTTCAAATATGCGGATCTCAAAATCTGCACCTGGGGGGACCACAATGGCTGAGTATTTATTTCCCAACCCCTTAGATGCCGTCTTTTGCTGTAAATTAACGGTCCTGTCACATTACGTTGATTTTATTTTTCAGTCACAGACTTGATTTACATGAACTTGGTGAGTCAGAACCTGAACGTGCTAATCGTGTAGTCTGGGCTGAGTGGCTGGGTACATCAACTAGTCTGCAACTCCCCCTGACAAAATCACAACCTAGTCTCAAGTCGTACGGGTGGGTTTGTGTGAGCATGAGCTGAGAACCAGTGAGTGCTCACCCAGAAGTACAATGCACAGAATGCAGCAAAGAGGAATTCAGAACGTGGGAGTTTTAAATCTTACAGCCCCCTCATGATGACTTGTGTTTCATGTACCAGAGCAGAAAAAGTGAAAAAAGGGCTGAACGTGTTGTACCTGTAAAGTGTTTGTATAGTACAGACTCTGTCAGGCAGCACATTACTGGCTATCAGCAAAAAGGTGCCAGCTCGTGATACTTTGGAAATGTGAAACTGTGCTGGAAAGACATTGTGGAGTTGTGTAATTTGTTGTTAAATACGCTAATCAGTCGAGTAATCTGGTGATGTGATCAGCAACTGCGGTCACCAAGTCTGACTTCCCCACTGATCAGAAGTTGGGGAATGGGGCTTCTGTTTAATACGGCAGAGAAATATTTATCTTGGTCCTGGGGGGTGGCCAGTAACTATTGTGGAAGTTGACCCGGACACAGACAGGCAGACTTACACTAATAAGTGCACCACAAACCCCCAAAGTCCTGGCCACACAATGCCTTCCTTTCTTCAGGCCGCCTCCTTGCCTTCTTCAGCTCAGTCCTCTCCGCTCCCGACTCTCGCCCTGAATGAAGGCCCCTTTTATCCGCTCCAGGGACTCCCCGGCAATCTCCCGCTGACAAACCCAAGCGTGGTCGAAGTGCCGGTTGTTCTCCCGGAAGTTCTTCGGGTGTCCCTGCTTCTCTCCCCAGCACTTGCTGGTGTGGCGGAAGTGCTGAGGTCCAGGGTCTCCAAGGCATTGGGGCACCTCCTGGCGGTGACCACGGGCCCCTACAGGGTGGGGCTTCCATGCCCTGAACCCGTGGCCCCCAAAGCAACCAGGAAGGCGGCCCCCACGTGATCCCAGATGGGCACACGCCCACGTCCGGTCCTCCAATTTGTCCCGGCCGGGTCGTGGAAATATTGAAAATGTTGCTGCCTAACCGTTTCAGAATCCTGATATCGAATCACGTTTGCTGTCTCAGTGGTGTCTTCAGGTTCTTCCTCTGTTTGTGTGGCTTTATCTTCAGATGCTCTGCTTTTCCTTCCACATACACCCTCACTCTCTGTCTCACTTATATCATATTGTATATCATATAACATAGATAATATAATTTATCATAGATCAAATTTCAACATATCCTCATCTCATACCATCTCATCCTATCACCATCATTCATCATCATCATCATCTTATATTATATCATATTGTATTTAATAACTCACTGGTCAGCTAGCATTTTGCTACTGGGATTCTTTCATCTGTACTTTAACAAATTTCACTTGCTGACTCCAAATCTGTAAACCGTTCTCGTCCAACACGTCCCATTTTTTAGTTATGATGTTCCAGGTCTTGGACATCTAGAGTGACTGGACAGTAAAGGCGATGTGTTTCAGTATTTAAGAAATAAGTTTGGTCTCGAGAAAAGTGAAGCCAAAATTAAGGAAGGTGTTTTTGTTGTTTCTCAAATCCGTAAACTGAGGCTTGACGATGAGTTCAAAAAGAAACTGAAGTCCACTGAATCCGCAACCTCGTTCGTGCAGGTTGTCCAGAATTTTCTTGACAGTCAGAGATCAGAGAATTATGCTGAGCTTGTGGAGAACCTGCTGAAAGTATATTAGCTTACGGGAGCCAGAATGTCACTGAAGGCGCATTTTTAACTTTCTCATCTCGACTTTTTTCCACCAAATCTAAGCGATGTTAGAGATGAGTGTGGGGAAAGATTTCATCAAGATACCAAGGTGATGGAAAACTGATATCGGGAACAATTACTCCGAGCATGATGGGTGACTTCTGTTGGTTCATCCAAAGAGAGACGGATATGCAGTTCAAGCTCTAAAGCGAGTGCCTCAGACAATTTTGAGCACACTGACCTTGCTTTTATGTTGAGGTAAATTGACATAAATATGCTTTTACATGTCTCTGGTATCGTCTTCTGGTTTCTTTTCAGAATAAACACACTCAAAACAATTTTGGTGGGACAGAGTCCAAACTCTAGATATCGTGTTGATATATTGATATTCAAAAGTGTCAAAATGTCAATGATGTGTATTTCAAAAACCTGACATGCTAACTTAATTCCAATTTCATATATGAAATCAGTGTAAAAAACTTAATAGGGAGCTGGTCTGAAGTTCCCAGTAGCAAATGAAAAATATTTTTTGTGGACCAGTGAAATGAACAGTTCCAAGAAAAAGGTTGTAAGCCTTTTGGAGTTACCTGACTGTGTAGCTCTGGGAACAATAACCGATTCCAGCAGCATCAGGAGTATAGCTCAAGCCATCCATGATTGTGATGTCCATATCCGTCATCCACATATTAGCACCCACGCATGCTGGGCCACTTTAGAGTCTACGTTTAACATAACACATCTCAGGGATATGGGAGCAAACTGAAGAAAATCTCATCTGTGTTCCAACTCTGTGCAGACAGCGACTGGACTACGGTTAGATGAGGCAGGCGTATCGTTGAGGCCTGGGACGCCTAGTGAGTCTTGCCAATTCATGGCTTGAAATTGTGTTAGGAAAGTGAAGCATTTGCTTAGCTGGCTCCAAATTTCCCTGTTTTGCCTACGCTGTAACACATAATGTATCCATTTTTTTTCCTTGTGCAACACAAAATGCCAGGACACAGATGTTTTGGGATGGAACTGTGTAGAACAAAAGTGTGTTAGTACACTAGTCTAACTATTAGGAGGTCTTCTGGATTGATATTTACTGTTCTTTTTATTTCTAACATTCCACATTTGTTGAAGACAGTACAGTAATCCCTCGCTATATCGCGCTTTGACTTTCACGGCTTTAGTCTATCGCGGATTTTATATGTAAGCATATCTAAATGTCTGCGGTGGGTTGGCACCCACATCACCTACCCGGGATTGATTCCTGCCTTGCACCCTGTGTTGGCTGGGATTGGCTCCGGGAGACCTCTCGTGACCATGTGGTTGGGATTTAGCGGGTTGGAAAATGGATGGATGAACATCTAAATATATATATCGTGGATTTTTTGCTGGTTCGCGGATTTCTGCGGACAATGGGTCTTTTTATTTCTGGTATATGCTTCCTCAGTTGGTTTGCCCAGTTGATTTCATACAAGGGATGCTATTGGCAGATGGCTGAGAAGCTACCCAATCAGAGCCCGCGGTTAAGTTCCTGGGTGCTGATTGGCTCAGCGACGGAGAGCAGCATTCGATTCCGCTTTGCGTTAGCCAGCATCTCGTCTCGCTAATTCAGCATCAACGTGTTTCGCTGTGTAAAGAGTTAACTTTTGTGCTCTTTTGTGCTTACCTTTGTGTGTAGTCAAGCCCTTCATTATGGCTCCAAAACGATCTGCTCCTGCTACTGCTCTCGGGGCCGTGCCTAAACGCCAACGGAAGATGCTAACGATTGCCAAAAAGGTAAAAGTTTTAGATATGTTGAAAGAAGGGAGCAGCTACTAATTTTCTAAGTACTTAGTACATGTACGTACATTAAGTGTAACTGTACACACATTTTATGCAATTTTTCTTGCATTGTACGTATTTATTGCCGGTGGCCTGTCTATCGTAATGGCTGTAACATATGTGATATCGGAGGCGCTCGATGTCTTTAAAATAACATTTAGGTTTTATTTATATTTACATGTTGTAGATTTTTCATTTATTTTTATATTACCTAATCAATTACAATGTTTTTAAAACTGTATTACATATTAAATAAAACTCCACAATGATATACGATACGTATGTTTGTGTGTAGTATATAAACGGTGTGTTTACATACATAATTTCAACGAATCTTACCTAATATCTAAGAGAATACAAAGGGTTTATGCTGTATAACTGTACGGGAAATGTTTATAAGAGTGTGGTAGAGTTTATAAGGGCTTCAAATATATAAAAATAACCATATAAACACCTTTTTGTGGGGGGGTTCTGGAACACAACCCCCGCGATCGAGCAGGGATCACTGTAAAGGAAATAACAGCTGCTCTTGGTCTTAATCCAGAATTTTTCATTAGGATGGATTTGATGCCACCATAATTTCTTCTGTCTCGGCACAAGCGGGTGCGTACCATTTGAACCAGGCCACCTGACGCGCCAGCATGATACGATACTCTGCCGCTGCTTATCCAGGATGGGAAGGCATGGTTATCATTTGCTCCAATAGTGATTGCTCTTTCCTCGTTGCCTTTTAATTTGGGATATAAATAGACCCAGACAGTAAATAAAGGAAACTGTCCAAGCAAAGGCTTTGTGTTTATCTTCTTTAATTAGTGCCTGGGAGGTTTTAATGGTAGTGCTTACTCAAGGATTCCACTTGTTTTGTTCTGCGTGTTGTGAACGTCAAGTCGGTACGCAAGCAAGGCTCAAATCCTCCTGTTTGGCCGAGCTGCCAGATATCCCATTTGTTTTTAAACCTTTCTCTATTTCTGGCTCTCTTCTTAGGAGCAACAACATGGATGTATGGTATAATATGGTTTCTTTCCAGTACCATGAACTACAAGTGCCAGAGCCCTTTTTTTTTTTTCTTTTTTTCATTTTTGTGGTTAATAACATTGATGCCCGTGAAGTTACGTCAGACTTAGCAGTTGTTTTCTACCTTGTGAATGCTTATGCGTGGCGTTCCCTGTTGGTCATCTGGTCAGGGAGGTGTTTAGAAATGTGTACAGAACTGAACATTTTGATCCTAAACGTTTGCTTAATTGATCCCTTAAGCTTGGCATAAAAAGGTTGTCAAAAGGAAGATGCCGAGTGACAAACTGCTGGCTGCAAGTACACAGAAAGGCAGCGTTAATCAAACTTCTCCAAGCTATTTAAGCATTTTTAGCCTTAAATCGTAACGCACCTTTTGGATTGCTTGCTTTAACAGTTATCAAAAGAACGATGGAATATGCCAGGATGGTCCTCCAAGTCAAACCCTTTAGTCTTATTTGTTGCGGCTTTTCCTATGCCGTTTGGGGTGGCTATATTCATTGATTTGTTTCTGGAGTCTAACCTGCTTTTCCCAGTTCAGGGTCATGAAGGAGTGGAGTCTACCCAGTAACCCTGAGCCTAAGACAGGAACGATCTTTAGACCAGTCACTGGACCTAGTCGTGTTAATTCGTATAGAGTCATCATCAAGTTAACATGCACGCCTTTGAGATTTGAGTGGAAAATTCTTGCAGACACTGGGAGGTTATTTCTATGTTCTCCATGTTAAAACAATTTATTTATTTTTTGCAACCTTCTTAGTTTAAAATGGCTTGCAACTTTTTTTTGTAACAGGCCAGGGTCCATTTAGTGCAGGGGTGGGCACAGTCAGTCCTGGAGGGCCGCAGTGGCTGCAGGTTTTTGTTCCAACCCAGTTGCTTAATTAAAAAAAAAATCTTTTCAATTATTTAATTTCAGGGCACATTAATGCTTTAACTCTGCCATGTCAGGTCATTCTCATATCCTAGATTTTTTTTTTTCCTTTCTAAGGATATCATCCAAATCATTTGAAGTCTAAAACAGATGAGTAATTCTCAGTCGTTCACTTTTTTCTCTTCATTTTCATTCTAAGTATTTAATTAAACCCAACAGTGCATGATAAACACACACAGGTGTATATGAAAATCAGCTAAATGGAGAAATGCTGAATTTCTTTTGTCATTTGCATCTGATTGCTAAAAAGAAGCAATTAAAAACCAAGACTCCAGCTGTTTAAGACTAAAATAAGCAATACGGGTTCAAAATCTTAACGAGCGAGACCACTAAAGTGAAGCAGAAGAACAAAAACCTGCAGCCACTGCGGCCCTCCAGGAATGACTTTGCCCACCCCTGATTTAGTGGTGTCATCCCCGGCCTGATAAGCTTTCGGACACCTTGAACGCAAGTAGAATTAAGCAGGTAACAGGACCTGAGTGCATTTTATTCTGCATAAACCCTTTATATTCTCTTAGATATTAGGTAAGATTCATTGAAATTATGCTTGTAAAGGCACTGTTTATATACAGTAAAACCTAAATGTTATTTTAAAGATATCGAGCGTCTATCACATATGTTAAAGCCATTACGATAGACAGGCCACCAGCAATCAATACGTACAATGCAAAAAAATTGTATACAGTAAAATGTGTGTACAGTGACACTAAATGTACATACATGTACTTAGTACGTAGAAAAGTAGTTGTGGGTACTCGCCAACGATGACATGACGACTTGTCCGAAAGCGTTACAGCTCTTCCAAAGGAGCCTCTTCAGGCGACTGTGTAGCACCGCCGATGTCGTCTGGAGTTTCTTCTTCCATTGAGGGCGTACTAGGTGGTGTTCTACGGGTAAGGAGCATCGTGATGGGCAGTTGCTGGCGCTGCAATTTAATTTGTGTAAGGAGGTTTTTATACACTTCCGTGGTGTCGTCAAGAGCATTTTTAAATTGCAAAGAACGAATCATTTGTGGGTCTAATTCATCAACCGATGTCTGGAGATCTTTTGCCATTCGTAGAATGGTCACAAGACGCTCGAAAGTTAGGCCAGCGGTAGTCTTCCTGTGCTGGGTCCTCTTGTTCCTTATCTTCCTCGCTCGCTGACTTGGTCATCTTGGCCAAATCTTTGTCACTCAGTGTCTTGGAGTGGGCATCGAGCAGCTCATTGACGAAAGTTAACTGTTTACACAGCGAAACACGTTGATGCTGAATGAACGAGACTAGATTTCCTGGTTAACGCAAAGCAGAATTGAATTCTACGCTCCGTTGATGAGCCAATCAGCACCCAGGAACTTAACCGCGTGCTCTGATTGGGTAGCTTCTCAGCCATCTGCCAATAGCATCCCTTGTATGAAATCAGCTGGGCAAACCAACTGAGGAAGCATATACCAGAAATAAAAAGACCCAGAGCGGAGGTAGGCTAAACAGAATGTCATTAACGCCTCCATCACCACCCTGCCACAGACCAGAACTGCAGCTCTAGTTACTTTTGAGGGTAAAGCTTGTTAGCGAGGTCTTCTTGTGAACTTGCATTTGAGCCTATTTTCTTGCCAACCCAGAAATGGGCATTGAATGATTTCTAAGACAAGGCCCTGTTTTTAAATTTGTGATGGGGAAATCTGTGACATTTTTGAGAGTTTGAGGGGGTCTGAAGGGTTAAGTGGGAGGTCCCAGATCCTTTATATTTCACACCTTGGTTATTTGTCATTAGTTGTATGGCGCAGTAAGCTTTTCCTGCCGTCGCTCTTCAACTGTTATCTCTGATGTGAATTAAAGGAATACCTAGCAAGGTTTCCAAATAAAATTTATATTCTAGTATAGCTCTGCAATGTCACTTTGAAAGTTGTAAATCATAAGCTCGCTTAGAAGAAAGTTTTAAGATGCCAAGTGCACAATGCAGTGTACACGCATTCTGTTTGATTATAACTAACAGCTTGCTAATTGTTCAGCTGATACCGTAACCCATCATGCTTCTCTGAAGTCGCAGGGGGTGTATACAACTATGCATATATATATATATATATATATTTTTTTTTTTTTCCTCTGAAGAGACTTAAAAGTCATTTTTTGCATTCTTCTTCTTCTTGCTCATGCAATTGCTCTTGTTTTGCTTAGATTTTGCCTTCATTCGACAACATCAAAGTGCTTTTCTGAGCTCAAGGAGTTTTGTTGACTTCTCCACAGCCAGCCGAGACTAAATAAGGGCTTACCCTTCCAAAAGATTAACGCACCTTCAATTAGGTGCCGCTTTTATGGAATTTGACAGATAACATCTTTAACCTGAAAAGACTCCCAATTGTCTCCTTTCAAGATCAAGATTAAAAACGGGACGTTGAAGGTTTTTCCAGCAGTCTCTCAGCCCACTGTAAGTACAGCTCTGTTCGGCAGGCTGTGGATAGCAGTAGCCGTCTTTAGCACAGAAACAGATGTTTTTAGATATGCAGGGAGACGAGTTTAAAATATATAATTTTAAAATGCACACTGATTGAATTGAGAAGCCAAATCAACTCATAGCCATTTCGACTAGCATTTATAAAGCTTTTCTTTGAAGGTGCTTCTGTATATGGAGTTAAATCAGATCTGGTCACTCTTATTCACAAATTTCGTTTTAAACACTAAATCTAATAAGCCATATAGCAACCTACTGTATGACCATGCGATTTTAGTGTCTGGATTGTGTCCAGTTATAATTTTACCCAAGTGACATTTACATGTGGCATCAAAATGAATCTAGAGTGTCTACTTTGAGTAAAATAGAGATCTGATATTCTCTCCCCCTTGTAAAAAAAATGTAGCTTCTGCTTGTATGATTGCTGTATTCAAATAGAAAATGCATTTGTATTTACACTTACATGAAATGTAGCCACCATTTTGTTTCTAACCCTTCTCCGACTGTTGTCTGAGTAGTCCGGTCACAAGTGCATGTAGAGCTGGATTTTAATGTGGTCAAAAACTAAATGCAATTGGATCACAATAAATGTAAGGCATAATGGAGGTTTTTACATATTTTAATACTTTACATTAGATTTCAAGAACACCGGGAAGTTGGAAGAACTTTGAAAGATGCAGTATTCAAGCTAAACGGGAAGAAGGCAGAATTTATGAGGTTTAATTATGATCAGGGTTCAGACTTTACGCTGCCGGGAGAGCCTTTGAAAAGAGTAGATACGTTTTTAAATGTCTAGGATCAGTGGTGACCCAAGACGGGAAAATTAGATGCAGAGTGAATGGTAGGCATCAGGAATATTGTGTGATCAAAGAATTAAAGGGAAGGTGTTATAGACCGTGGTAAGACCATCAACGATGTATGGAGCTAAGACATGGGCAGTAAAGGAAGTTAGATGTGGCAGAAATACTAATGATGGAATGGATGTGTGGAGTTACAAAAAAAGGACTGAATAAGAAATGAGATGATCAGAGGTCCAACAAAAGCAGGAGAAATATCCGAAAAATTATAGGAAAGTAGGCTGAAGAGGTATGGACATGAATGTGATGGGAATGGAAGTACAGGGGAAGAGAAGGCGAGGGAAGCCAAAGTGGAGGTGGATGGGTAAAGTAAAACAAGATCTGAAAGAAAAGGGCTTGACTGGCGAGGAGGAACAGGACCAAGCTGTATAGAGAAGGATGATCAAACACATTGACCCCACATAGAAATGGAACAAGATGAAGGTGAAGAAGGAGATTTCAAGACCTAAATTATGGAGCCAAAAACGACAATTCAGTGATGCCACATTTCGTTCTAATAAAGGAACTGTTATAGTGCTGCTTAACAACTCATTTAAGGACCCCATAGCTTCACTTACAGAAGTTGTTCTAATTTGAATTAAGATCTCTCTTACTGTCTGGACTTAATCAAGTGGAGGTAAGTGAATGGATCTCCACAGAACACTTATCTTTGATGCGAATTAAAGGAATACCTAGCAAGGTTTCCAAATAAAATATATTCTAGTATAGCTCTGCAATGTCAGTTTGAAAGTTGTAAATCATAAGCTCGCTTAGAAGAAAGTTTTAAGAAATATCCGAAAAATTATAGGAAAGTAGGCTGAAGAGGTATGGACATGAATGTGATGGGAATGGAAGTACAGGGGAAGAGAAGGCGAGGGAAACCAAAGTGGAGGTGGATGGGTAAAGTAGAATCCCAGAACTATGGGATTAAGATCTTAGATGTAGGAGGACAATGATGACTCGGTCATTGGCAAACTGCCAGGTTAAATAACGTTGTAAAATGTTGTGTTTCTTTATTTTTTATTAATCAATTTTCATTGCCATTTTTGTATTTCACAGCTGTGATGCCTTGCCACGAGTGGGTGTACCATTGATGCGTGTGATGTCACCGCGTCGTGTGGTTTTGGCTGCCATCTTATTTAAGAGCAGGCCACTTGCTCTGTACTTTTTCAGCACCGAGACCGTTTTCATTTAGAAATGGATTTTTATACGTAAAACAATCTCCATTCACACAAGCATTTTCACTTTGTTTATGGAAATGTCTCCACCCACACTAAGACAACCAAAAAATGCATATGATGGCGCCATTTGCCTACAGTGGGCATGTGCTGATCGGCGGAAATAAGAAGAGGAAGTGTTCTCCTTGAAGAAACCGTTACACCGCCATCCATGGAATTTATCACTTAACTGTAGAGACTAGTAAATAATTTTAATTTTGCGCATGTATGTAGCATTCAACTGTACAAAATGCAATTTAAATGCTTGCAGATGAACAACACAATGAGTTTCATGAAAAACAAATCCTCTGTGTCCTCATTTTTGGGGGATATAATTTTCTTTCATGAAGGGTAACCAGTCAGGGAATGAGGCCTTGTAATGAGCAGAATCTAGTCATGAGGGACTACATAATAAGCACGAACCAATCAGAATGCGATTACAGTCTGTGTATTCAAAACTCGCCCATCCGCACTGCGACACCCAGGCCGGTGTTTCCAGAAGTATACACCGCTTCTAAAAGTTTACATTTCCAGGGGTTAAAAATGCCAGGGTATTGTGGACCAAAGGCGAAAACCGTAACGAAGACGTAGTAGTGTGGCCGTGGCCTTCATCTTTCAGGTCAAACCTTTTACACCTTTAGTTTTGACTCTAAGCTTGTCTTTCCCTCTTAACATGATTGCTGATTTCCAAGAATTCTGTGCATCTACCCCAGCTCAGTCCTGACATTCCTTCCCGTTTTCCCCTTTGGCTTCTCAACCTCACACCAAGCGTAAGAATTAACTATGAAGCCTTATTTTATTAAAAGAGCAAAACCATCCTGATGGTTAACAATATGGCTAAACAAAAGAGTCTAGAGGAAGGCTGAAGTCTGGGCTTTGCCCCCATTCATTCCCGTCCTTCCCTGATGTTGAACCAGAAGAACTTCGGACTTGCATGTTAGTCTGGTTAACTGGGACTGAGCTTCTAACACCAAGTATACACACACACGACTTTGGTTTAAACTCTGCCTTAAAGTTTTTCTGGGTAAATGACATTGGTCTTCAGAACAGAAAACGAAAACATAGCTAAATAATTCTTGCAAGGAAAAAAATCTCGCAAGTGTCATTCAGTGTCAATTTATAGTAACACACATCTCAAAGACTTTTTAGGGGGTAACGAGTGTTGGCATAATGTGCTAAGTGAGATATTGCTCAGCTACAGCTGTATAAAATGTAAGAAAATGGAAAGGAGCTTGTGATGTACAAATGTGACGTGACTGTAAGTTCTCAATGTGATGATTTGACCTTTGTGGTGGTCTTCAGAGTTCAATCATCAGTATCTTTGGAAGCTCTGTGCTCAAAAAAAAGTTTGTAAGTTATTGCAAGTTCAGCTTTCCTTTGGTGCTGGCTGAGGTTTAAACAGTTCTTGGATACAGACAAGGGAACATCCAGAAACCCGAACTAATTGCAGATAAATGCCAGGGAAATGTATATTAATACTTGCTGATCCTTAGGACCAATTTCCTCTGATTTTTAATGCTTGTCAGCTTCTGGTTTTAGGACCAGTTGAGAAACGAGGATTGAGTTGGAGAAGATATTAAGTAGTCAAACTTACCAGCTCTTGCGTACTGGTATGAAATGTTTTTAACGCCAAACTGTGTGGAACGTCAAGGGTTCTGCTCTATAGCCCGCCTCAGCCTTTCAATATTTTCTAGCATGCTTACAGTTTTTGGTGGTCCATCCGACATGTACTTCACTATACCAGTAGGCCACACCTGCTTTTTGTAATAAAAATGCTACATGTGTTGATTTATCATTCAGGGCAAAAAAAAAAACACCATGAAAGGTTTTGCACATCACCACATCCACTGCCAGCAACCATCTTTGCTGGTCCACCATACCACAATGCGAACCAGATTTAGACAATAAAAAGTCCATGTCCTCCATATCTTTTATTGAGCCTGGTTTAGTCCCCCAGACCCCAAGTCCATCAATGATAACCTTCTTTCAGTAGCCTGTGGTCCTTCTTGAGATGAGATCAGCTTTATATTTTAAAATTCAATCTCGCCATATGCCAGTAGTAAATTTAAACAATTGAACGTCTAAAATATGTCCCAACTCTGGAAACCTTCCTTGTCAACTTTCTCATGTGAAAAGGATAGTGACAGTGGAATGCAATGTTCGTCCAGAAGAATACGCATTGTTCACCTTGAACATTCTGTGGAGGAAAGGGGGGTCTGGCAGTTCCTTTTTAAAGATACATTTTTCATTTTTATTACTATTTAATTTAGCATTGTTGGGGATTAATAAAGTATCTATCTATCTATCTATCTATCTATCTATCTATCTATCTATCTATCTATCTATCTATCATATAGTGCCTTTCATCTATCTATCAATCTAGCTATCTACCATATAGTGCCTTATCATATAGTCTACTAATCTATCTAGCTATCTATCATATAGTGCCTTTCATCTATCTATCTGTCTAGCTATCTATCTATAGTATCTATCTATCTATCTATCTATCTAGCTATCTATCATATAGTGCCTTTCATCTATCTATCTATCTATCTATCTATCTATCTATCTATCTATCTATCTATCTATCTATCATATAGTGCCTTTCATCTATCTATCTATCTAGCTATCTATCATATAGTGCCTTTCATCTATCTATCTATCTATCTCTCTCTCTCTCACACTAACTCTCACTCTCACTCTCTCTCTCTCACTCTCTCCCTACCTGTCGGCGAGTATATAAAGGCACCATCATCCTGTAGTTAATATTTAAAATGGATGTGACAAATCTGAAACAGATGCCAACAAATAATTAGGAAGTATCAGTCAGTCCGTTGTTCTCCAACCCGCTATATCCTAATACAGGTTGCACCAGGCTCTGCTGGAGCCAATCCCAGCCAGCACAGGGCACAAGGCAGGAACAACCCCCGGGCAGGGCGCCAGCCCACCGCAGAGGAAGTATCAGACTTATTCCCAATTCCTACATTCATACACATTGTCAACTGACTTTTTTCATCTTTAATCAAGTATTTCAGGTTTTTAATTATCACTTAAATACTCCAGCAGAGACCAAACTATAACTCAAAATAGCAAATGTATTCTGTAACCACATAGACTGCTTTGTATTTATATGAAAAGAGCAAAAATAATCCTAGCTGATTTTTTTATTCATTTACATTAAATACAAAAAAATGTAAACAGTAGGGAAGTGGAGTGGAGGTCCAAGTTTGAAAGGTTTGCTAACCTGAAGGCGTCCGAAAGTCTGTGTTGCTTTTGTAAATGTTGCAGTTGAGCTGCCAGTGTTCAATGAATAATTCCAAAGGTAAATATTGACCCAGTTATTTTGCATACTATATATATCAATATTGGTAGTGTATTAAAATATTGAAGTGGCTCTATAAAATTGATTCAATATTTTCTTTATGCAGACTGACTTTCCAGCACACAACAGGTGACCTCTTGTGTTAATATTCAGCTTTCTGGCCCTGAGAGGCGGCATGTGCTCTGGCCTTGACTTCTTTTGCCTGCGTAGATTTGGTTGCTTTCTCTCCACAGCTCCCCTCCAAAGATGAGGGTGTTTAGTGGTAGACGAGGCCATTTGAGTTGCACGATAATGATCAATTGCTGCCCCTTTAGAAATGCATATGTATGTGTAGTTTCTGCAAGTTACTTGAATATTATTATTCAGCTCCCGTTTTTTGTTTTTCTAGTGTGCCTTATAATTTAGAAATCCTGTTCTAGTAAATACATGAATAATATTACCTTTCGGAATAACATATATTTTTTTTTTTTTAAACATTGTATTAACAATTTATTGCGATCTCATAATATACTGTCATTACACATTCCAGTTTCTATCATTAAATTCCACATGGTAGAGTAGATAGCTAATCCCGTGTAGGTGTCTGTTGATTCACATGCACTAGGCTTTGCTCTCATATTAATATTGCTGCTCATATTATTAGATAGATAGATAGAAAGATACTTTATTAATCCCAAGGGGAAATTCACAGACACGGAGCTGCTGAAAAGGCTGCCACTCGCGGCCATAAGACCCTCATGATTTTTATTGAGTGTTGCACATTGAAGTCATGTCTAGCGCTGCTCAGAAGTCCCTTTCACTGTCTGAATTTGCACATTCTCCACATATCTGCCCAGACATTTCTTCAGAAACCCCCTATGAGTGTGCGTAAAGTTAAGGTTAGGGTTATAATAATAATAAAGTGTATTTATATAGCTCCTTTCTCATGCTCAAGGTGCTTAAGTGCAAGTGTCTTCTATAATGTGCTGGCTCCTATATGGGGGGCTATAAAAAGTATTTCCCTCTTTGCAGTTTTCATATTTTATGTTAAGGTGATTAGTGCTGGGAAGTTTACCGTTTCATACCGAAAACCATTTATTTTTGTTATGATATGGATTTTTCTTATACCGCAATACCGGTTTAAATAGCCTAAACAACATTCGGAACGTGGCACAGCGGAAACTGTTTAAGAGGGGACCTTTTTCACTGCTGCACCGCTAAACATGCATGCAACGGAGTGCAAGTGTTAGTGGAGATACTTTACGGACAGAGAACATTCTGAAACTGAAGCTTTAGCAGATGATAAAGTTGAACCTGATGACACCAAAGAAATTTTACCGAAAACAGGAGCCGTGCCTGTTGTGTGGAGATATTTTGGTTTTAAAAGGTCGGATGTGGAGCAAACAACTAATTACTGCAAATGCTGTCGAGCTAAAGTTGTCAGCAGAGGTGGCACCACGAGCAATTATCTCCACCGCCTTAGCCGCAAATATGTTTTGGAGTACCATGAATGTATGGAACTAAGATTGGCACCTTTCACGTCCTCAGGTAAAACTGAAAAAGCGAGAGGACACTCGAGTCAGACGTCACTTGTAGACGTGTTTGCTAGAGGCACTAGATATGACAAAAAAACAAAAGCGGTGCATCGAGATAACCAACGCCGTTACAGTCCATATAGCTAACGTGTCAGTGGACAGAGATTGTTAACAGAAAGTGTAGTTGGTTTACAAAAAATATTTATAATTTATTCCTTTTCTAAGACATGTTCAGTGCAATACACCTTTTGACCAGCACCTCTGGATATTTTACTAAGTCTAAATGCCTCTTTGGATGGTTGAAAATATGTTGTCAAAATTATAGTTTAAGTTGTTTGCAAAATTTGTTCAATAAAAAGGTTCTCTATTTTGACTGCATCTGTCATGCAATGCGATTCCTTCTCTTCATTAGTGCCACGTAAACCTGCATTAATACTTGTGTGCACATTACATTTTTTTTTGTATAATGTACAGTTCTTATGGCAGTGGAATTGGTTATTCTTAGCCAGTCTACTGCAGTAATTGCAGTGGAAAATGTGGTTAACATCCACTCATGCATGGGGAAAAAGAGATGATTTTGAAAAATATCGTGATATAGAATTTCGGTCATACCGCCCAGCACTAAAAGTGATGCTAAATCACAGAGTTAATTTGACTTTTTTGACACTGATCACCAGAAAACCACTCTAATGTCTCTGCAAAGTGCTCCGATTATTTACAGATATAAAACAAGTAATTGCGTGACAGCATATGTACTCGCTCCCTTTAATATGACACACCTAAGTCACCAAGGCAGGCAATTGGTTTTAGAAGTCCCTTTATAGGAGATCACCTGTCTAGGGTGTCCATTGTAGTCGAAATGCACCTGATGTTGAAAGCCCCACTTGTGGTGAGTCAGTATGGTGGCTTAGCATCAGAGATGGGTAGTAACAAGTTTCATTTACTCCGTTACATTTACTTGAGTAACTTTTTAAAAAAAATTATACTTCTAAGAGAAGTTTTACTGCACCATACTCTTTAATTTTACTTGAGTACATTTGTGAAGAAGAAACGCTACTGTTACTCCGCTACATTGGGCAACACTCGACTCGTTACTTTTTTCCATTTATACATTAAACTATATTTTTGCAAGTGGATCTACTGCATGACTGTTTCACCAATCAGATGTAGCCATGCAGTCACATGACTACACACAAACTTTTTAGTCACCCGGGGCTCCTGTTCACTGCTAAATGGTCACAGTTTCACTGTAAGAACCAGATCATCGTTCCCAAGCCCGCCTTTCATGTCTTTTAACCTCATGTCGTTTCTCCTTTTCTTTGATTCCCCCTTCTTTTTTGTGCTGACCCGTATATATACACTCCCGTCTCCGTGGGCCTTAATCACACGCCGCAGGAAGCCAATAAATCAGTTGAGAATGATCGGACCCACACGTGCAGATGCGACTCGCTCCAACTACCTCATTAACTCCCCACAATCGTGCAGTTGCGCCCACGGAGAGTGACACGGCTTTATGGATTTGAAACTGGCCTTTTTTTGAAGACGCGGACCCGCTACACCACAAAGTGCGTACGCAGTATTATACTGTCGGTGTACAGGAGATCTCGTCACTAAGTAGTTTGCTCTGTTCAGACAGACATGTTACCTACTGGAGGTATCGGCTTCAAAAGCTTTGTTGGGAAAAACTGAGATTTGGAACTTTGTGTTATTTGTGCATCTTTATTTTGTAAAGATGTGATTTATTTTTACTCATTTTTTTATTTTATTATTTGGAAATAGCAGAATTTGCACATTATTTTATATTTTTTTGTCTGTCTTATTACAACATTTCTAAAAAATAAATCATTTATTATGATCAAACAGTTACTCCGTACTTGAGTAGTCTTTTCACCAAGTACTTTTTTTTACTCTTACTTGAGTACGTTTTTGTGGTCTACTTTTTACTTCTACTTGAGTAATACAGTAATCCCTCCTCGATCGCGGGGGTTGCGTTCCAGACCCCCCGGCGATAGGTGAAAATCCGCGAAGTAGAAACCATATGTTTGTATGGTTATTTTTATATATTTTAAGCCCTAATAAACTCTCCCACACTGTTTATAAATATTCCCCGCAGAGTTATACAGCATAATCCCGTTGTATTCTCTTAGATATTAGGTAAGAATCACTGAAATTATGTATATAAACACACTGTTTATATACAGTAAAACCTAAATTTTATTTTAAAGATATTGAGTGTCTCCGATATCACGTTACAGCCATTACGATAGACAGGCCACCAGCAATAAATACGTACAAAGCAAGAAAAATAGTATACAGTAAATGTGTGTGTACAGTGACACTAAACGTCCGTACATGTACTAAGTACTGTAAGTAGAAAATTAATTATGGTTACTCACCAACAATGACACGATGACTTGTCCGATAACAATGAGTTTTATTATACTGCACAACAAAGGAGAGCGTTACAGCCCTTAAAGGAGCCACTTCAGGCGATTGTGTAGCACTGCCGTTGTTCTTCTTCAATCCAAATCCCTAAAGTAGATTCCATCCAGACTACTGCCTTATTACATCCACTTACAACTCGTTTTGCACCCTGGTTAAAAGGACACTGTGGCTGTAGATCTTATATTCCTTTTCTACTTTTTAAATAAAAAGAATCGTAGCCTTCAACAAATCCAAAACGTTTACCTTTTTGGCAATCGTTAACATCTTCCGTTTGCGCTTGGGCACGGCCCCTGAAGCAGTAGCAGATCGTTTTGGAGCCATAATGAAGGGCTTGACTATGCACAAAGATAAAGTCAAAAGAGCACAACTCTTTACACAGCAAAACACGTTGATGCTGAATGAGCGAGACGAGACTTCCTAGTTAACACCGCATTCAGCAGGCAGGAACTTAACTGCGTGCTCTGATTGGTTAACTTCTCAGTCATCTGCCAATAGCGTCCCTTGTATGAAATCAACTGGGCAAACCAACTGAGGAAGTATGTACAGGAAGTAAAAAAGACACATTGTCTGCAGAGCCCGCGAAGCAGCGAAAAATCCGCGTTATATATTTAGTTATGCTTTCATATAAAATCCGCGATAGAGCGAAACCGCGAAAGTCAAAGCGCGATATAGCGAGGGATTACTGTATTATTTTGAAGTAACGCTACTCTTACTTGAGCACAATTTTTGGCTACTCTACCCACCTCTGCTTAGCATACACAATCAAGGCAACTCAGAGAAAAAGTGATTGAAAAGCACAAGTCGGGAGGTGGAGTGTGCGCAGACCAAATATAATCCAGATACTTGCATTTTGCCATTCTCTGTTATTGCACTATTTCATTGAACAACCGTACCACCATTAGATCATTTACAGCCGTCACTTCAAATTACAAAATTGATTTTATAAAAGTGTTTGTCACTTTCTTCTCCACCGCTCTGTGCTCGGGACTTTTTGGTGGGTTGGGATTGTATGGTGGAATTTACACATTCATTACCTCTCAGAAGCCCTTTAGTGTTTCCATTCGGTTTAATAGAGCCAATGTCCAAATGCTGATTTTGATAGGACTTTGAGCTAAACACTTCAACTGGCACAGATAGTCTTGTTTCCAGATTTATTTTTTGAAATAAGTTATTTCTCAATTTTTCAGACTGCCAGTCTTCGTTCCAGAAAATAAAAAGTGTTAAAAAAAAAAAAAGTTCATAGGAGAATCTGTAGTATTCCTGAAGTTTTAAATGATTGCAGATGCAAGGTAACTTAATCCGCACACATGGAGCTCCTCGTGCTTTCGCAATAATTCCTGTGTTTTAAGAATGTCTCTACCACACACACTAACCCTAACTTCAACTGGGATGTCATTTTGCAGCTTTGGTTTTCCTATAAACTGCAAATGTTTAGGTGAAAACATCTGGTTCCATTTTTGTGTAATGTGAGGAAGTTTTTCTGTTTTGTTTTCTGCCTAAAATTCAGATTTCATCTTTAGAGGTTTTACTTGAACCTCTTTATAGTTGTGTTGCATGGTGGGAGTGAGAATGTGATATGGCATCCAGGATTCTGTTTGATTTGTTTGCTTGTCTGCGAGTTCCTGGTCCACTATATATACTGTAAGCGAGTACTAATAGTTGATACGTGCCCATAACATCAACTTTATTAGCTTTCTGTTGGTTTTGAAATAACTCCCACATTGGATCGAGGAATTTCCATAGTTACACTGTGCATCAAATCTTGAATTTTTATTAAAATAAGCAAAGTGGCTAATTAAACCCAACTTCAATGAAAGCATGTTAGTAAATTATTGGAACTGAAACCTGTAGCCATAGTGGTACCCTAGGTGTGAGTTTGAGAAACACCAATCCTGCTGTCCCACTTACCTAAGGAAGCACCAGAACGTCTACTGCCACAGGAGAGAAGGGGAGGCAGGGCACAAACGCGGAAATGGATAATTAGACTAAAGTGAAAATGCTTGGCTGAAACATTTGCAAGAGTCTGAACCAATAATATCAAATGAACCAATACACCAACTCCAAAATATTAACTCAAAAAAAAGGATCAAAAAACCCCCATGAGGATTTTTTCCTCCAACAGGCATCACAAATGGTTTTGTTTTGAGAATCCAAAATCTCGGACAATAGAACACGCACTTTACTATTTTACATGTAGGCAGTATCGACACAGTGCAATCTATAGGTGTTGCTCGGGGAGAAAGGAGCACGTTCGTCAACAGCAGTATGGCTGTCAACATGAGAAAATACCCAGAGTGGCAGTGTCCTTGATAAACAAAACAACAAGTAGAAAGAGAAATTAATAATTCATCCATCCATCATCCACTGCTTATCCGAGGTCGGGTCGTAGGGGCAGCAGCCTAAGCCGGGAAGCTCAGACTTCCCTCTCCCTGTCCACCACCTCCAGCTCAACTAGGAGGACCCTGAGGCATTCCCAGGCCAGCCGGGAGATATAATCCCTCCTGAGTGTCCTGGGTCTGCCCTGTGGCCTTCTCCCAGTGGCGCATGCCCAGAGCACCCCACCTGGGAGGTGTCCAGGGGGCATCCTGATCAGATGCCTGAACCACATCAACTGACTCTTTTCAATGTGGGGAGCAGCGACTCTACTCCAAGTCTCTCCTGGATAACTGATCTCCTCATCCTATCTCTAAGGGAAAGTCCAGACACCCTGCGGAGAAAACTCATTTCGATCTTGCTCTTTCGGTCACTACCCAAAGCTCGTGGCCATAGGTGAGGGTAGGAATGTAAATCGACAGTTTCGACTTTTGGCTCAGCTCTCTTTTCATCACAACGGACCATTGCAGAGCCCGCATTACTGTGGATGCCGCACTGATCCGTCTGTCAACCTCCCGCTCCATTCTTCCCTCACTCGTGAACAAGACCCCGAGATACTTGAACTCCTCCACTTGAGGCAGTAATGTATTCCCAACCCAGAGAGAGCATTCCACCCTTTTCGGGCTCGGATTCAGAGGTGCTGACTCTCATCCCCGCCATTTCACAGTCGGCTGCGAACCGCTCCAGTGAGAGCTGGAGGTCACTGTCCGATGAAGCAAACAGAACCACGTCATCTGCAAGTAGCAAAGACGAGATTCTGAGGTCACCGAACCAGACCCCCTCTGCTCCTTGGCTGCGACTAGAAATTCTGTCCATAAAACTTATGAACAGAATCGGTGACAAAGGGCAGCCCTGGCGGAGTCTAACCTCAACAGGAAACTAGTCCGACTTGTTACTTGCTCCTCCTGTACAGGGACTGAATGGCTCATAACAACGAGCCTTGTACCCCATACTGTTGGAGCACACCCCACAGGATGCTTCGAGGGACACGGTCGAATGCCTTCTCCAAATCCACAAAACACACGTGAACTGGTTGGGCAAACTCCCATGCTCCCTCCAGGATCTTGGCCAGGGTGTAGAGCTGGTCCAGTGTTCCATAGCCAGGACAGAATCCGCATTGTTCCTCTTGAATCCGAGATTCGACCATCGACTGAACTCTCTTCTCCAGCACCCCAGAATAGACCTTACCGGGGAGGCTGAGGAGTGTGATCCCCCTATAGTTCTTAAAAAGGGGTACCACCACTCCAGTTTTTTTAACAGTGCAGAGGCACTGCCCCTGATGTCCATGCGATGTTGCAGAGATGTGTCAATCAGGACAACCCCACAACATCCAGAGCCTTGAGGAACCCAGGGTGAAATTAATAATTAATTGTAAAAATACTATAGAAATGACATCTGTGACATTCAACATGGTGTGGTTTTGGGTGCTTACCCTTTAGAAACATAAAGACATGATGAGATGTTTACCATTGCTTATGCAGGTTATGGACAGGATGCCAGCCCGTCGTGGCAAACCGCTTCACTATCCCATCCATGCAAAAGCAAAGGGAGCAGTTTAGGAATGTTAATGTGACTACATGTCAGGATGGTGGGGGAATAAAGCCAGCGCCTCAGATACAATTTGCTAATAAAGGCTACACGAGCAGTTGTGCGGATACAAAATGAACCAAAGAGCTTCAGGGCCTCTGAGGTTTTTGGTTATGATATTGCAAGATCATCCTTTTGTGCGCAGTGTGAGGGGCTCGTACTGTCAAGCTTCATATTAATCTCTCTCTTTGGCAGGCAGTGGCGGCGGTGGAGGTGGCGGCAGTACCTCTGAAGAGTAATTGGGATTATTTCTTAATTAGTACCGCTGAGCTTTAGGGGTGTGTAATTGTGCGACTCTGTAGCCTCCCTTGTAATGATGTTGTCGCCTGTCATTGTGTAAAGAGCAGGCTGACAGTCTGGCGTGTGAACAATGGTTATGAAGTCATGTTTTCAAATGCGAAATGCTCGATTTTTTCAAGAGTTTGGAAGCGTTTTGAATGAGCACACTTTTTTTTAAATTTCTTTAACCTTAAAGAAATACTCCTCCCAAAAATATTTTTTTATATGTTACTGTATAGTGAAGGCTGAGAAAAAAATATATAATTTCATGTTTTCATGGAGAATGCAGACAACAGACTTTCTGACAGAATGGGTGTCTAACTCTGGACCACAGCAAACAATATAAAAACTGTGAAAAAATCTCCTGTAACTTGTTGCATAATCCACAATTGTCAAGTGACCCAACTGTACGCGTGTTTGGCTAAAATTGTGTTAAATAAATACAGTGGTACCTCGATATACGTCATTAATCTGTTCCAGATCCTTCGACTTATACCAAACAGGACGTATACCAAACAAATTTTTCCCATAACAAATAAAGGGAAAATGATTAATCTGTTCCCATGAAAAAAATTCCTACTGTTATTGGCATATTATACACTGATGGGGTTGTATAAAATAATTGAAACACTGCTTAATACTAAAATACATAAATACAAAAGCAATTAGATGAAATAAATGAAAATTTAACCTCACTTTACTTTTTAATAACGTCTTTGTTTTTCTCAATCGTAGATACCGTCGTTCTCGGCATACGATATGCAGCAGCCATGTCTCGGATACGCATGCCACCTTCATACTTTTCAACAATCAATTCAAATTTACAAGAAAAAATACAAAATCACGTGAACATTCACATAGAGTTATAGCGCGGGTTGTTCACTGAATGCTAGCGACTGGCGTACTGACGCTCGTGGGCAGCTGTGGCTTTGTCTCAAGAGAGGTAAACAAGGGTAGCGCGCGGTGTTCTAGCACGCGAGTCGTATTCCAGACAAAGGTTGTATACCAAGTTGGACTTCTTCCAAAGTGGACGTATACCGAGGTACCACTGTAATGGAAAATCAGAGCAGTGAAGTGCAGTTTGAACTGAAGACATTACTTGTGACTAGTGATGAGCGAACCCTGCGGAATTCACTTTGGCTCAAGTTTGCTGCAGTCGCGGAAATGTTCGGGTGCTTCATTGCCGAAATGCATTCGGTCCATGAGGAAGGATAAACTGAATAAGTGTGGAGTGGATTATAATAGTGCAATGGCCTTCTAAGTGTTTCTGATAGCTAGGCAAGCATCTGCCAGTTATGCTGGACTGATTATTGTAGCCTGAGCTATGACGCAGCAGTGCTATCCAGTGCGCCTGCTTGAGATAAAATGAACAGAATGAAACATCAGAACAGTAACGTTTTTTGCAGACACAACACATGCATTCAGTAGGCTTGCCTTCCACAGCTTTGATAGCAGATACTCGCGTCACTCAAACTGAAAAGTAGTTTGTTCTTTTCCCTGATGCTCTTGCTTCTTCACTGCTGCAGCTACCAAATACACAACAGCACGTTGATTCTTCACTCCTTCCTGTTTGCATCAACTGCACAGCACTTTGGGTAATAACATTTAGGCCTTGTTCACACGGCCGTTAAAATCGAGCGTTTTTTTTGCGTTCGTAGCGTCCAGTGAGCGCGGATCAAGCGCCGAGTGTTTTCTACACGTAGGGGTCAATGAGAGTGTTCACACGGGCTTTGGTGCCGTGCATTTGTCCGGCGGCGCGTTTATACGGCATCAAAAAAACGTTGCATGCAGCTTTTTCTTGCCGTTCAAAACCCAACGAACGTAAGGAAACCGCTTCTAGTTTGTTTTCTGCGCGTTTATTTTACGCTTCGGAGGACCGGATATTTTTATGTTTTCATATACAACATATATATTTTCATATTGCTTATTTTATTTTATGTAATTTGTAAACCATGAACCTATTAATTTATGTTCTAATATTTGATAACGATTATGTAGGGGGGCAATCCATGGCGGGGGGGGCATTTCAGTGCATAACACCGGTGTAAGCGCACACTCAACTACTGTTTCCTTACCTCAAAGTGACAAGTAGTCTCTCTTCGGGGCTAACACCAAGTCGCATATTGGTTGATCGGCGTGCAATGTGGCATTGCACCAGCTGCAGCAGACGATCAAAAGTGGAAACCGACATCCGACAGTAATTAAAAAACGTGCGCGGAAATTTTCGCATTTCTTCATAAAGCACAATAAAACTTCCTTTAACCCGTCGTTGTGCAGTCAGAGGATGAACCCAGTAGTTGCGGCGTTTTTTTTCTCTCCCTACGTCGCCGTATTATGAGTATTTTTAAAACAAGAAGATTAATATCTAACATAGCAAAATGGTCCATATTGAAAGGAGGCACCTCAAATAAAACGACAAGGGCTTTCATATCCAGTTCCCGACACTGCCTCCACAGGTTAACACACAAACTACAATTTGGGCTGCAGGCTGGCGTTAGACAGAGACAAGCGCCAGTGTAGAAGTCAATCGATCGCCACCACAAAATGCAACATAAACGTCTAGGACGTTCAGAGCAAGTTCGTTTATCCAAAAACGAACCAAAGGCCTAAAGGGGTTGCTGCCCCATCCAAAGTTGTCTGCTGCAGCCTTGTGATGTCTCATCATGAGGTTTTATTGGGAGAAAAAGCTTTGTTAGATGGCTGCATATTTGTCAAACAAGGTCACCAGCGAACACAGCATATTCAATGTGAAAAATGCTTTGGCGAATTTCATCAGTCAGCAGTACTTCTGACCAATCAGTGAGAGGGAGAGGTGAGTTTTCAGTTCAAAGGCACCTTCCACTGTGAACGCAAAATTTTTTTCATGGATGTTTTTATACAGTTTCCTGAGGTCCAGAGTTGGTCTCTGTAGATGTCCATTCTATCATTCTCTATAAAAACATGGCCATCAATACAAACCACATTGGGAACAAAAAATATTCAAAGAATATGTAATTATTGGGTGGAGCAGTCCTTTAACAGACTGTTGTTCCTTCAGCGTTGGTAGTGTGATCCTTCTAAAACTTCTTGATGGTCAGTGCAATTTTCTTCACTGTGCTGGGCTGGTAACATCACTTCAGGAGAGGCCCACCAAATCAACAAACTAATTAAAAGGGCAGTTATAGGACGCACTATGAACCTCTGGATATAGTAGAGGAGGAGAGGATGAAGACAAAACTGAGTGCCATTATAAACAGCGCTGCACATCCTCTCTCTGACACATTAATACTGAGGACTTTAACACATGGAATTATTCAGCAGAAGTGTGTCAAGAAATGCTATGGAGGTCCCTTCATACCTATGGCAAAACATCTTTATAATGCTTAGCTGCAACTACCAAGTCAGAAGTTTTATTTTTATTTTTGTGTATTTAAGGCTATTGTTAAAGACTGTCGTATTATTTTTTTGAGCTACTGTATGAAGCAGAATTTCCCATTTGGTGCAATAGACTTCTATCTAATTGTCTAGCCCAGGCTTTGCATCCAGGATTTCTGACCCTTTCTTCTTGTAATCTTCTCAAGTAGCTGAATGTGAATGGTTTGATTTTTGAAATCACTTATGTTTGCACTCATTTGGCAAAGGCTAATGAGCAGCGCTCTGGTTCTCGGTTCTACATCTTACCAAGCCTCTGATTGCAACCGCATGTCCGTCATCCTGCATAATGAAGTATGCTATAACATAGTCAGCCAGCCACACTTGAATGTGCTTCTCTGATTTTAGCAGCTGTACTCTAAACCTTGATGATGCCCCCCAAATTGTCTTTCACCTGTCAGTTTTCTGAACCTGTTTTGTCCTGTGATTATTATTAAGACCTGGTAATTGAGACTGGCTTTTTCCAGGTTCGTTTCATCTAGGATATGCTCTGTCCCTGAATTTGTGTTAAGTATGGGGGGCGGGGGGGGTTTGAGGAAATGTACAAACTTGGAGAAAGCATTGTTAACCACCATGCCACCCATGATTATTATTATAATATACCCAAAGTTGCTGAATCTGTTTGAGAGTTGTGGAGAGGCTTGAATCATTCCTGACAGCACTGCAGCAAAGCAGGAACCCTGGCTTGGGTACCAGCCCATCACAGGGCCCACTAACCACCACACTCGCACTGTTCAGAGTCCCTGCTTAAGCTGATTTTGGTCATGTCTGGAATTATAGGGGCAAACCAGAGTGCCCAAAGGAGAACTCTGAGGTACAATGACTGGGTGTGACATTCAAACCTAGGGCACCGGACCCCCATGATGCAGTTGTGCCGAGTACTGCTACCACACCACACCAAGTCAAGTCAAGTTGGGGAGCATGCACTGGTACAGTATGTTGTGGCATCCATTACATGACAAAACAACTCTGGATCCCGGTTGGCAACCCCTGAGACAGACACGCGGTCCAGTCCCACCCTCCGGAAATCACCCTCTATCTGCCACAGCTAGGTGTTACATGGGCGACCCCTTGGCCTGGTCCAGCCACTCGGGTCCCCAACAATGAGGATCTTACGAGCCAGATCACCTTCTGGGAAACGTGCCACATGGCTGTAGTGCCGTAACTGACGCTCCCTCACAATGCAGGTCATGTGCCTCATTCGGGACTCCATGAGCAACACAAAGTCAAACCAACGGTACCCAAGGATTCTCCCGGAGAGACTCGCATGAAGGAGTTCAGTCTTCATCTCAGGTCACTGGAAAGTGTCCATGTCTCACAACCATATAGCAAGACAGGAAGCACCAGGACTCTAAAGACTTGGACCTTCGTCCTTTTACATAGATATCAGGAGCGCCGCACACCCCTTTCCAGCGACCTAATGGGCCCCCATGCTCTCCCAATCCATCTACTCACTTCATAGATAGAGTCACCAGAGACATGAATGTCACTGCCGAGGTAAGTAAACCTCTCGATGAGGTCGACACTCCCTCCAGAGACAGACACACTGCTGATGGCCGTGCCCAAGAGGTCATTAAAGGCCTGGCTGTTTGGTTTTTATCGGGACACTTGCAAGCCCAGACACTCCGACTCCTCACTCAGTCTCTCGAGTGCCCCGATCAGAGCCTCCATTGACTCTGAGAAGATCACAGCATCGTCAGCAAAGTCAAGATCCCTGAATCTTTCTTCACCAACAGATGCCCCCCAGCCGCTGGACCCCACGACCTGCCCAACATCCAGTCCATACAAGCATTGAACAGTTGGAGTTGGAGCAGAACACACTGCTGACAAACCCCAGAATCAACTGGGAAAAACGCAGGGGTCCTGCCTCCACTCTGCACACCCCTCATTATAATTATTATTATTATCTGTTCAATTTGAATCTTCTTAATTCACAGCAGAATCAAGAATAACCAGGGCCTATCCCTGCAGTACTGTGCCAGGGGCGTGTTGTGCTGGTTTTGTCATCTTATTGCTTAAATGTGTCGGATTGACGTTGCTTGTTTTATATGCACTGAAGAAGCTGTGGACACACCCAAGCTCAATCTGCTCAATGATCTCCCACTGCTGTAATGACCCCTAAAGACAGAAGTAATGTCTCACAGCCCAGACTAGTAAAGAGAAGCATTACATAACAAGAAATGTCTCCATTCCAACCTTTCCTCTAAAACGTTCCAGATTGAGCCATTCCTGTGAATGATTCACATCTGCCTGTCCCACAGAATCAACAAAACGACCAAACAGAAATCAAGCTTTTCAGCCAAAGCGACACAATTAAGTTCCAAATGTGCCCTTGGTGTTAGAGATGTCACCTGGGTACTCCTTGTTTTGCTTGGATGACTTTAAGAAGGGCAGCAGCAGCAGCCAGGGCTGTGGGATACCAGATTTAGGGTTTTTGCCATCTGGGCACTTGTCGTCTTTCTACATGGTGACAAATCCTGGTTGTAGCAAGGAAAATATTTTTAGATTAAATGTTATGGCGGATCCAGAGTCCAAAGTGCATCAGTGAGCCGCCCAGGAGTGCGTCCTCCTTTTAGTTTCATTTTCAAAGTTTATGTTGGATCGAGAAGTGTTGGAAATATGAGCAGCGTATCAGCTCATGGCTGGCAGCCTTCTGCGTGGTTTGTTCTCACAATCTGCATTCCTAGGCAAAGGAAATAAGTCAAATATGTTTTAGAGATGATTTTTCTTGTAAGTAGGTGTGTATGTGGCCTGGCTTGTGCTTGAATGAATTTGCATTTCTTATTCACTGTCAGCTAGTCTTTTGTTGTTTGATAGTTCTGTCTGCCAGCAAGGTACCGTCGCTGGATAGTCGTGCGAGTGGACACCACTGGTCCTACACCAGCCTCACCGCAACCAAAGTGAATGTGACATCACATTCTGAAATTCTGCATGTCCCTCAACTACCAGTGGCTCCGAAATCCAACTGGAGGGCAAACTCCACTAATAAAGTGCTGCTGGATTTGATTTCAACACTTTGGCTTAATTGTGCCAAATACGGCTTGAGGGAGAGAACTTTGCCTCCTCTTTACAACTGTGACATGTTAGCTAGTAGTGCCTCTGCCTCTCATTGCATAACGTGATCGGCCCTGCTTAACTGAGCGGACCAGAAGCCATCCCAGGCAGCACCAAGCACAAGGCAGGAACCAGCCCTGAACAGGACACAAATCCAGCAGCGCCCCCATTCATGCCCACACTTGGTTTATAAATGCCAGTCACCCTATTTGTAATTTATGTATGAGCCGATCTGGTCCGAGAGAAATTATGGGCTATTGGTCTGGCATGTAAATGTAAGTGCAGAAGCTTCCTTTAATTGGAGCTGCCAGACCGAAAACTGCTTACATGTGTTTAAAATCAATAATTCACTTTAGTTATATGGAAAGCAACACAATAAAAATGGCTTCATGTTAGTACTATTTGAAAGAATCATTGTGAGTACGAGATTTACTTTAAAGAGGTGGCACCTACGCAGTTTCTTAAAAACCATATCAGAAAATGAAACTGAGCTGATAATCTTGAAGCAACAGTCAAAGAATTTTTTTGGCACTTTTTTTTTTTTTTATGAGTAAAATGAATCTCAACACTGGGGGGGTCATTGAAAAATATATTGAGATATTTCAGGTAAGGAAGACAGAAATTTCAAGGTAGGTTGTTCTTGTCGATTAGCTCATGCAGGTAAAAGTTCATCTGTACTCTGTAGAAGTGACAGTGACGACCCTATAAACATATTAACATATGTACAGTACAATATTATATGTATATATGTACCATACACAGTATATATATTTATTTATGCACCATAATAAAAAGAGCCGTGATACCTGCGCAGTGTCACATACATAGCAAAGTTACATCAGCAATGTGATCAGTGTCATGTTGAAAACGTAAATGTGTGTTACAGAAAAAAGGTTCATCTTACTCCAAATGAACTACCAGAAATGATAAAGCACATTATGGAAGAAATATCAACAGCTCTTTATCTTTAACTTGATTTTTGTTTGCATTTTATTTTAGGATCCAAATGTGTTCCACTAGTGTGTATACATTATATGTGTATATAATATAGCATCTGTTTGTATGTGGGGACTATATATATATATATATATATATATATATATATATATATATATATATATATATATATATATATAAACTGCTCAAAAATTAAAGGAACACTTTGAAAACACATCAGATCTCAATGGGAAAAAGAAATCCTCCTGGATATCTATACTGATATAGACTGGGTAATGTGTTAGGAGCGAAAGGATGCCACATCGTTTGATGGAAATGAAAATGATCAACCTACAGAGCCCTGAATTCAAAGACGCCCCAAAAATCAGAGTGAAAAAATGATGTGGCAGGCTAGTCCATTTTTCCAAAATTGAATTGCAGCAACTCAAATTGTACGCAGCACTTTGTATGGCCCCTGTGTTCTTGTATACATGCCTGACAACATCGGTGCATGCTTCTAATGAGATGACAGATGGTGTTGTGGGGATCTCCTCCCAGATCTGGACCAGGGCATCACTGAGCTCCTGGACAGTCTGAGGTGCAACCTGGTGGCATTGGATGGACCAAAACATAATGTCCCAGAGGTGTTCTATTGGATTTAGGTCAGGAAAGTGTGGTGGCCAGTCAATGGTATCAATTCCTTCATCCTCCAGGAACTGCCTGCATACTCTCACCACATGAGGCCAGGAATTGTCGTGCACCAGGAGCCACTGTACCAGCATAGGGTCTGACAATGGGTCCAAGGATTTCATCCTGATACCTAATGGCAGCCAAGGTGCCTTTGTCAAGCCTGTAGTGGTCTGTGTGACCCTCCATGGATATGCCTCCCCAGACAATCATTAACCCACCACCAAACTGCTCATGCTGAATGATGTTACAGGCAGCATAATGTTCTCCATGGCTTCTCCAGACCCTTTCACTTCTGTCACGTGCTCAGGGTGAACCTGCTCTCATCTGTAAAAGCACAGGGCACCAGTGGTGCATCTGCCAATTCTGGTATTCTATGGCGAATGCCAATCGAACTGCATGCTGCTGGGCAGTGAGCTCAGGGCCCATTAGAGGACATGGGGCCCTTGGGTCACCCTCATGAAGTCTTTCTGGTTGTTTGGTCAGAGACATTCACACCAGTGGCCTGCTGGAGGTCATTTTGTAGGGCTCTGGCAGTGCTCATCCTGTTCCTCCTTGCCCAAAGGAGCAGATACTGGTCCTGCTGATGGGTTATGGACCTTCTATGGCCCTCTCCAGCTCTCCTAGAGTAACTGCTTGTCTCCTAGAATCTCCTCCATGCCCTTGAGACTGTGCAGGGAGACACAGCAAACCTTCTGGGACTACCTGTGCAACCTCTGTAGGGTCCAGGTATCGCCTCATGCTACCAGTAGTGACACTGACTGTAGCCAAATGCAAAACTAGTGAAGAAACAGTCAGAAAAGATGAGGAGGGAAAAATGTCAGTGGCCTCCACCTGTTAAACCATTCCTGTTTTGGGGGTCATCTCATTGTTGCCCCTCTAGTGCATCTGTTGTTAATTTCATTAACACCACAGCAGCTGAAACTGATTAACAACCCTCTCTGCTACTTAACTGACCAGATTAATATCCCAGAAGTTTCATTGACTTTATGCTATACTCTGATTAAAAAGTGTTCCTTTAATTCTTTTGAGCAGTATGTGTGTATATATATATATATATATATATATATATATATATATATATATATATATATATATATATATATATAAATAAAATAATGTGTGTGTGTGTGTGTGTGTTTGTAAAGGTACATACAGTGCATCCATAAACATGAATTGTATTAATTAATTTATTTTTCCCCTCTCCATGACTATGTGAGCCTTTTCTTCACTACTCGGGTTTCTCCCCACATCTCGTAGACATGCAGGTTTAGGTTGACTGGTAACTCCTATTTATCCCAATGCGACTGAGTGTGGCTCGGAGTAAACTGGGGTCGTGTCCAGCCTTGTGTCCAATGTTGCCACGATGGGCCCTGGTAATTGACATGCCCATATTGGAAAAAGCAGGTTGAAAAACATGAAGGATACTTGTCATTAAATGTTCAAAAGGAAATTCATTGTTACGATGACTGATTCACATGTTTACAGGTAACAGTGCAAAATGTATTCCCATTCATTTGAGTGGACAAATTTTCCTTCTGTCTACAGTGCATTTTTTTAAGAATTAATGTTTACTGTCACCCTGCTTTTTTATTTATCTATTTATTTACATGAAGTGTTGGTAGTGACTTGGCTGGACTGTGGATTATGGTCCTCCCAGGGCTTGGCGTCACTCCCTTGTGGTTACCCTAATTGTAGGGTACAGTCTTGGGTTAACCACAAATGTACAGCTTGTAAAAAGCCTGAAATCTGGAGGTATGGTGTCGTCACAAAATGCCAAGCAGAGCCCTTCACTGCTTAGTATTTCTGTAAACGCCCCCTTTCCACAAAAGACTAGGCGCTCCATTTTCTTTCTTTCTTTCCTTCTTTCTTTCTTTACAAACTCAAATAGGTTTTCGGTTTCACACTCCATTTTGTGGCAAACAGGATGATTGCTGACAAGAAATTAGACAAAACTCTCCAGACTCCGAAGGACATACGAGATGTGATAATGTGTGCAGCATGCGCCTCATAAATAAGCAAATATCCGAGATTCACATGATCTCTCATCACCTTTTCGCAAGGTCTTTATTCCATTCCTTGCTGGTAATAGCTGGTTGATTAACTGAAAATGAAATTGTGTGAAACATTGTAAGTGAAACTCCTTTTGAATACTGTAGTTCAGCACTTGTGCTCATCTGCTGTTTTGGTCATAAATGTGTCATTGCATATGTGTCAAGTAATCATAACAGTCTAGGGTGAGACGAGAGTCTAATGTCAGTGGAAGTGTTGAGAGACATGAGTGTGTAGTCTGTGTGTGTGTGTGTGTGTGTGTGTGTGTGTGTGTGTGTAGTCTGTGTGTGTGTGTGTGTGTGGTGTTTCTTAACCCCCACCAGTATGGTTATTTTTGGGGTAGGCTTAGGATTTATGATAAACGGTCTCCTCCACATTTTCTTTAATCAGTGGATATGAAAGCTCAGATTTATACATTCCCTAATTCTTTTCCCATCTTCCATCTCCCTTATTCACATTCACACTCCTATCGTCACAGAATGTGCACACACGCTCGGCTTGCCTGGAAGGTGACCCTCCTTTTGCAAGGGATTCTCCATTTGTATCTCTGCATTTCAGCCAGTCCATACAGTTGTAATGCCGGCGTGAGTAAGCATGCATTGCTTTTGCTAGAATCAATCGTGACGTTTACATGCACGTTATTAACCCAGTTATTCACAGAAGTGACATGTAAGCCCTTGTTCTGGTTAGTGACACCAGGTTAAGGGGCGTAGATTCCTCTGTGAGTTGTCTGGCCCTGTGAACCCTTAACCGGGGTACACCGTAAAGATTTTGTAGTCCGCGCATGCCTGCAGCACTCTGTTCACCTGTACATGTCTTAGCTTTTTACACGCTTTCAGTAGCCACAAGTAGAATTGTCCACAAATATAATTTTCTGAGGCAAATGTTTGAACGATCGTATTATTCCTTCTCCTGGATGAAATAATCTGTCACGATATTTCAGATATTGGTAAATTTATGTTGATGAGCTGAACGACCGGTGCTAAGCTCAGGAGCGCAGTGTTGTGTGTAATGCATAAAAAGTAATGTACATTACATAGTCTGATTACTTTTTAAAGTAAAGAGTAACCTAACACAATACAGGTAAAATTCCATTACAACAAACTCCCAGGGACGTAAAAAATATTTTGTTATAACCAAAATTTTGTTGTAATGAGATTCTGTATTTGTTACTATAGTGCTTTCTTTAACTTGCGCCCAGGCATTTGCAATCATTTCAGTTTGCTTCTTTTGTGTTAATTTTAATCTCCTCCTGCTTACAAGTTATGCCGACGAGAATTTTTCTCCGCATTTCCTTGCGATAATACACTTTCCCGAAGCTTGATGGCAGCATCTGTGGAAGATTGTTTGTCCAATGTCGGGGCAGGGCAAAAACAGGCTGTTAGCGCTGCAGTGAAGTGACAAAGAAGCAAATCATAAAAGATCGCGGTAACGCTATAAGTCCCTGTCTTGCACCCCAAAACACGAGGCTGAGTCTCAGTACTTTAGGAAAACCAACTTTATTCAGCTTGAAACAGGAACGGCACACTTATTATTGTAGCGTGATCTGCCAATCTGCTATACACAGACACAGCAGTCAGGCTGCATCACCCATCGATATCTTTTCTGTTTGCTTTGGCAGAGAGACACAGCATAGGTGAGAGACGCAGAATATCTTTGAGCCAGCTATTGCCGATAAACAGTCTTCCATAGAAATCAGACTTCGCAACGCTCTTCGGTGTGTCGTCCAGTTAGGGGAGGTCCCAAGAGAGTTTACAAACCTCACATTTTCTTGAATGAGTGCCGCATTAATAGGAATGTTTCTTGAACGAGTATCTCTGAACCACATGGCTTTTTCGACGTCTTCCAATGCAGCAGTTCACATAAGTTTGCAACCCGAGATTTTTTTTTCTTTTTTTTTTTTTTGCTCGGTCTTTTAAGAAAGTTAACAGCGTTGATGGCGAAATTCCGAGTTCACTGGCAACTTCTTTTTATTTTTATTTTTTGCCGCAATCGAGAGCTGCAAAAATGTAACATTTTTTTTCTAATATGAACTGTTATCGTTTTTCCGTGACAATGACTTTTTAAATGTTGACGAGCAATAAGCAAAAGGTATCACTGAAAACCGCAAAAAAAGAAAAAACAGTACGAGGAAAGTTCGAAAAAATTACAATGTTTCTGTTTGGAGATCGTTGTGCACAACCGAGCTGCGGCCACAGAACTAACTGCTCTGTGGATGATTCATTCAGGCATCTCAAGGTCTTTTGGGCACTTTGTTATAATGAAAGTATCTGCTGAATGTACTTCGTAGTAACGCGATTTCTATAGACTTGCGTCATATGGGGAAACTGTCAGGACCATAAAAATACTTCGTTGTAATGAAAATTTTGTTGTAAAGATATTCGTTATAACGGAATTGTACCTGTATTTATTTTGCTGAAATAAAAATACCTGTGTTATTATTATTCTAGCAACACTGGGTATAAAACAGGAAGCACACCAAACAGAAAAGAGTGTGCTGCAAGCAATCCAGTAACAGAAACAAAGTGTTACTTTAATTTTAATCCAGTTATTTGCTATTGATACGCTATATTAACAAAAGTATTGGGATGCCTGACCATTACACCAACAAGGACTTTAATAACATTGCATTCAAATACGTAGACTTTAAGATGGAGCTGGTCTCCCCATTTGCAGTTATAACAGCTCCTACTCTTCTTGGAAGGCTTTCCGCAAGATTTTCAAATGTTTCCGTGGGAATTTGTGTCTTTTCATTCTATAGAGCATTTACGAGTTCAGGCACTGATGTTGGACGAGGAGGCCTGGCTCGCAATCCCCGTTCCAGTTTATCTTAGAGGTGTTTGATGGGGTTGAGGTCAGGGCTCTATGCAGGCCAAGCTAGTTCCTCCCCACCGAACTCATCCAGCCATATCTTTATGGACCTTGGTTAGTGTACTGGGGCACAGTCACGCTGCAGTAGAAAAGGGCCTTCTCCAAACTGTTTCCACAAAGTTGGAAACATCACGTTATTCAAAATATTATGGTATGCTGACGCATTAAGATTGGTCTTCACTGAAAGTAAAGGGCCTAGCTCAAACCACGAAAAGCAGCCCCACACCATTATCCCTCCTCCAGCAAACTCCACAGTGATGTAGGTAATGTTCTCCCAGCATCTGCCAAACCCAGACTCGCCCGTCTGACTGCCAAACAGAGAAGCATGATTTCTCACTCCATAGAACATGTTTCCACTGCTCCACAGTCCAGTGGTGGTCCACTCCATCTGATGCTTGGCATTCAACTTGGTGATGTGAGGCTTGCCTGGAGCAACTTGCTCAGCAATGGAAACCCATTTTGTGAAGCTCCTGCCGCAGAGTTGATGGAAGTTTGAAACTCTTCAGCTATGGAATCAGCAGAGCGTTGGTGACTTTTATGCACTTTGCACCTGAGCAGTTGGTTTGTGACTTGTGACGTGGTCCTCCACTTGGTGGCTGAGTTGAGTCCTAAACGCTTCCACTTTCTAATAACATCACTTACAGTTGACCATGAATATATCCAGCAGGGATAAAATTTCACAAACGGACTTATTGCAAAGGTGGCATCATATCACAGTACCACGCTTGAAGTCACTGAGCTCTTCAAAACGACCCATTTTGTTTCACAAATGTTTGTGAATGGAGACTGCATGGTTAGTTGCTTGATTTTATACACCTGTGGCAGTCTTCTCTGCATGTACCCACGATGCTTAGCTAACCTCAACATGATGGCTTTTTCGTCATACAATCTGGAGAGATACCTTCAGATGTAACAGAATTACGACCTAGATTGTAACCAGTCATTTTAAAGTCTACGTATTTATGAGTCCAGTTGTTTACTATTTATCTCAGATTGAGTGACCTAATAATTATCACTGATGGTTTAGGGCATTTATAAAATTGGATGTCATCCAAATTTGTTCTGTAACCATTTAGATTGAACACTGTGCAGGTAAAGGAGATGGACAGATGGCCAATGACAGAAGTTGTCTGAGATGTGTTTCAGGGTGCTGCTCACTCGGGGATCTATCTTTATTTTAAATTGCTGTGTCATGGAGGACACCACCCCATTCCTTAGGTGGCTTGGTTAGGGTCATGCATTTAGACAGTGGCACAGGACAGCGGCCCACACATTTTGAGCTTGGACTGCTTATGGTTAGCATTGCATCTGTAACTTTTCTTATTTTACTGGTAAACACTATCATTTCTCTTAAGTATCTTTTTGTGTATTAATTAACAGTAACATGTGATGGATTAGAGAAAGATCACCAATAAAATCTGGGAAGAAAAATTTAGTGGCTTTGGAATTGCATGAGGCTTATTGGAATGGGATCTGCCACAGTGGTCATGGGTGTCCAATATGAACTGTCCTTGCCTCTCAGGGAAATAAATCAAGTGAAGATTCACATGGCTTGCAGCCTTTGATTAGCTTTTCCATTTATCGGTCATATGAGAGCCATGAGCAGTGGCTTACTGTGATTGATGAAAGTCAGAGAAGAATGAAGTGCTGTGGGCAGTCGGGACCTGGCTCGATTCTCTGGTAGAAGGTCAGCCAGGCTTGAGGTTTGCATTCTGCCTGAGCTCTCATGAAGGCTTTAGCTTTTGTCGCAGCTCTTTGTTTTCCTGCATAACGTTATTATGGAATTTGCATATCTCATAGCCTTGCAATATCATGGATATGTCTTCCATTTGTAGTGTGATAAGTTCCGATATCTTAATTCAATTTAGTTTGTTAGGTTCATCCTATAACTGAACGTAAAATTTAGATATGACAATAAACTGCCCCCGCTACAAATCACCACCATTACTGAAAATTACCCTTATGCTCTTGCCTTACCACCTGCTGACTCCTGTATCTAAACATCGGGAGTCTAAATTTACCAGATGTGGGGTCCGTTTCTAGAAATGTGATGGCTTTATTGCACCCATCGATCCACCAAGGGTTCCAGAATTCAGGGCCATACTGATGACTTTTCCAACATTTCCAATTCAACCATAAATGAAACTTTCAAATTTCTATCCACCCATCCAGCATTTCTATTTAATTGTTTCAGCTGGAGGGTCACAGGAGGCCACAGCCTATCTTTCCTGCCTTGTAGCCACTCAGAGGAGGTGCCGGTCTGTCACTTGACTCATTCCATCCCACAATCCCCCCTCAACTAACCAAGCGCACATGCGACTTGCTACCTGTCTGACTTGCCCTCAACCACTTTAACTCTTTTGATGTTTGTAGTTTTACTGAACAGGTCGCATTTCACCCAACTTGGTGCATCTTGACAATTTAGTGTTTATCTTGTCTTTGAAAGGCACTGCTAACCTTCGATTAGGACCCTGAATTTAACAAGCGGGTAAGAAATTGAGATGGATGGATTAAATGAAGTAATGTTTTGCAATTGTCTGCGTGTTGAAAGTTGCAATGTGAGATATAACTTGATTTGGTAATGGATTATCTACCAAAGTCCTTATTAATGGTTCTAACTCTGAATGAAGATTAATTAACCTCCTTAGAGTTAGACCTGAGCCTCACTTGGGCTGTAAAAATAGTCCTAAAAGTGTTCGCCGTGAGTACCACTCGGACAATAGTCTAGACGTGTTTCATGTAAGCATTAGATCAAGGGTAATTCAGGCTGTAAAAGTGCCAACAGTGTTAGTGGCGAGCTTACGCGTGTTTTGCGTAAGCGTCAGGCTGAGCATTACCCGGGCAATGGCATAGATGCATCTTCTCCTATCCTCATAATGACATCTTGTAAGAAACTCCTCTAATCAGCAGTGATGACGAGGCGAATCTGTCTTCGGGCAGTGAAATTGAAACGGACACTGAAACCGAAAGTGGTTCTGATGAATCGCACTTATGCAGTCTGCTGTTCATGTTATTATTAATATCTGTATCATTATTAGACTTTCTACACTTCTGACTTTGTACTTTTAGTGTTTTGCACTTTTTACAGTAGAAAGTGTAGATTTAACAAAAATGTAATTTTTCAAGCCACAAAATGAACTGCTTTTTACGTGTTTTTTTAAACAAAATGGGTAACGCTAAGGTTAGGGTAAGTTAAGTTGAATTTATTCATGTCTTTGTCAAATGCTTTGGGACATTTTAACTGTGAAAGGTTCAGTATAAAATAAAAGAACCACAAATTAATAACATATTTTTATGGTTTTCTATTATAGATTTTTTTTTTTTTTTTTAATCATATCGTACATTACACAACTTCTAGTCAACATCAGACGATCAAGCCTCTCTTCTGTTCACCTGCTTCTGTTCTTTCCTTACAGATAGTTGGACTTCTGGGTGACTGTGCACACACATGACCCCACTCCTACAACTTCACACAAAGTTAAACCCTTTTGATTTTTCTCAGAGTGAATTGCAGATGAGTGGGATTCACAGGAATGTGCTGCAACTGCCCCCCAACCAGCTAAGAGTATAAAAGTGAAGTCTGTGACTCATTATTGCCAGAATGGTTGTGTAGTGTGATGGGAACTTTAGACGATAGTTTGGAAACTAGATTGATAGATAGATGGATAGAAAAGGCACTATAAGATAGATAGATAGATAGATACTTTATTAACCCCAAGGGGAAATTCACTAGAACTAGAAAGGTGACTGATAATTTCCAACCTCCTCCTTCTAAATCTCCCCTCTGCCTTTGACACGATCAATCATCAGATCCTCGTTTCCATCCTCTCTGATCCTGGCAGCACTGAAAATGCTCTCACGTGGTCTGAATCCTACCTGTCGAACACATCCTACCTTGTGGTCTGAATCCTACGTGTCGAACACATCCTACTTTGTGTCCTAGAGAGGAGAGATGTCAGGGGTGCATCAGACAAGCACTGGGGTGCCTCACAGGTCGGTACTGGGTTCTCTCCTCTCTTGTTTTCTTTGTTCACCACCTCACTAGGCTCTATCTTCTAGTCCCACAGTTTCTCATAACAGTGTGATGTTGATACGTAGCAGTAACTCTCGTTTTCTCCAGAGAAAACGTATGGTATTGCCTAGACTTTCAGCATGTTTCAACCTGGATGAAGGAGCACCATCTCCAGTTCAACCTGGCAAAGACAAGCCTTGTTATCCCAGCTAGCCCATCTATCCAACACTCCATCTGTGTTCAGCTCAGTTCATTATCGCTAACATCCACCAATTCAGTACACCGCCTTTGGGGAGGTGATCAATTACTAGTTATCCTTTGCTGACAACATTGCAGCTATCTCTTATTCTTGCAGATTAACTCTATACAACATCTTTAAGATCAGTATGCAGAACAACTCTTGCTCAAGGCTGTGGTTTTGACATTTCTGGACTAATACAACTCTGTACAGTGGAACCTCGGGTCACGAACATCTCTGAACACGTACAAATCAGGTTATGACCAAAAAGTTTGGCAAACTTTTGCATCTGTTCACGACCACACACTCGGTGAGGAACAAGTCAGTTTCCCTTCCGATTTCGTATGCGCCAATGATCTCTACACGTGTTCAGTCTCTCTCTGTGCATTCGCTGTGAACTCTTCATGCTTTATTTCGTTTCCCTCTTGGTTCGTACGCGCCGATGATTTACGCACGTGTTCAGTCTCTCCCTGTACAGTACATTGTTCTCAGTCAGACGTGCATCGTGCAGAGGGACTCTACCTCAAAACTGTAACCTCTTCTCCACCCAGCTACCTGCTCACTTCCTTCATGCCAGAACTCGACTCATGCAAGGTTAGTTTTTGCAAAATTAAGGATTTTTCAAATTTTCATTTTTTTCCCTGTGCTTAAAACTCATTTAAAACAAAGTGTTTACAGCAAGCAGTTCGTAAGGCTGTAGCGTGAACTCTTGCAATGTTAGTTTTCTCTGTTTAGTGTTATTCAATGTTTTTACATGTAGTTTACTATTACACTGTGCATTCTATGGTATAATGAACTATTTTTGTGCTTAAAAATCTTTAAAAAAAAAAAAACAAACTAAATTTACATACAGCTCGTACAGTCTGGAACGGATTAATTGTATTTACATACAATCCTATGGGGGAAATTACTTCGGGTCACGAGCAAATCGGATTACGATGAGAGTTTTGGAACAAATTACGGTCGTGACCCGAGGTTCCACTGTACTGTCAGGTGTATCTGCATGTGCCACCACTTTGCTGCATATGATCCAAAATGCAGTAGCACACCTGGTGTTCAACACCTCATTCTCAAACCTGCTGAATCCAATTCAAGATCTCAAGACCTACAGCCCATCCAGGCCGCAGTGGGTATAAGGTGGGAATCGCCAGATCCAGCCCTAGATAGTGTGCCATTCCACTTATAGTGACAACTGACCCAACAATTACAGTACCTTTATAAAATTCACTTTTCCTGCAACACACTTTTTCTTTCTATGTATTGAATTAGCAGCTTGATCAAAGGCAGCCCATCCATTTTCCTCTCAACTGTCACATAGGTCTGTCCCTAAGGTGATTTGGTTTAGTTTGGATTGACATACAGACGGCATCTCCAGAGTATATAAAGATATTTCAAGGCGTTTACCCCTTGGCAAACCTGGGAAATAATGGGGAAAATGATCGCTTAATTAAAATTTCAGAAAAGGAATGGAATCCAGCTCTTCACAAATAAATTGTAGTTTGCTATGTGCCAAACACACCATAACTCAACTAAACAATATTTTTCATTTGCATATATCCTGTCTACAGTTGTCCAAGATGTACCTTGAGCCACATCCAACTTGTGAGTGATACCCTTAATCACCTGGTTTGAGATTGTCCTACACTCAATCCATTTTGGGCCATAAATGTGGTTTATCTCTCAGATAGTCACTCCTAAAGCTTTTGAGGCAATATTTGCACATATGCCAGATGGGATAAAATGTGATATGAAAAGTCTATTGTGTGATAGCCTCTTCCACAATTTCAAGCAGACTTTAATATCACAATCAACTCTGTAACTCTGTGCAGAAGTGATTAGTTTTTCATTTCAAGTTAGAAGTATTTTCAATGATCTGGGGTTGCATGATATGCCAGTTCCGAAAGCCCAAATTTTGGGATTGTTGATACCAGATATAAACATCTTCTTTCCACTCAACTCCATCTCTAAAATTGTTAGAATAGAGAGGGACGATGTGCTTGGGCGTGCTGGAGATTGTCTGAAACCACAGTCTAACCCTAATTCTAACCCTAACCCCCAAAGTGCTCAATGTGATCGAGACTTCCAGGGGAACCCCACCGCCCTCCTACTGTTTTGTGGCATAACCTTATTGTTTTGATGCAGACGCTACGCTATCAAGGTGTGAGCGGCACTAGGGAGACTTGAGTAAGATGAGGGGTTTTGGAGTTTTCCATTATTTTCTTTTGAACTGTTTTGGTACCAGTACTGAGTTCTGAAAGCTGGTATTGATACCAGAGTGAAACTTTGGTACCAATCCAACACTACAAACACCTATTCAGTATTTTTATTTTTTTTACAATTTGAAAAGCTTTAATTCACTTAATTCTAATGTACACCGATGGAACTTTTGATTGAGCTTTCTTGGTATAGTTGTGTAGGCGATTAAGTGTTGTGTTTCAAGGATTGTCTTTGGAGCGTATTATTGCACTTGCTACATTTTTGTTTTTTTGGATTGCATTTTGTTATTGTGTTTTGTTCTTTAAAATAAAAAAAATATCTGAAGGAATACCAGAGAACAGAGAACGGCTAACTCCACATACTAGTGATGGGAAGTTCGGATCATTTTACCGACTCTGACCTTTGAGTCTCGTTCAGCAAAATGAACGAATTATTTTTCGAGTCATTTCGTTCAATTCTGTTTCCGGCTCAGACTGCATACTAGGTTAAGCTCATGGGGCTGTCACGTGATGAATGAACATCTCAAATCCGAAGACTCAAGAGATGAACTAATCGATTCTGTTTCCAGCTCAGACTGAGTTGGTTAAGCTTATGGGGCTGTCACGTGATGAACGAACGACTTGAAAAACCCGAAGACTTGAAACAAGTGAATCAATTCCAGTACAGAAACTATAAGAAGTTGCGCAAATGCAAAATGAACGAATCACTCCCACGAGACGACTCGTTCTTCCTGAGTCACATTAAAGATTCGCTCAAAATGAACGAATCGTTCAAGAACGACCCATCACTACCACATACCATACTGAGAATAAAAGCAAAGAGGGAAGCCGTGCCTACCGCTACATCGCTGCACTGCCACTCCATCAGATAAACATTGCAAAAATCAAGCTATAATTTCTTAATTAAATGATCTTTCTGAAATCCACTTTTGCTTATAAATTTTCAGCCAATGCTAAGGATGAGTGCGATTAAAAAGCAACTTGTGTGCTGCCAATAGGTTGATATTTTAATGTGGATAGCTACTGAGGTAAATTAAATAATCTGAATAATGAAACCAATTAGATGAACATGGCGCCATTTTGCTGTAAAGGACAATTCATTTAGAAATGAAAACACGTCTGTCTTAATACAGTACCAGGGGCATGCAATGCTGCAGTGAGGATTCACAAAAGTAGCCCGAGGCAAGCCGACAATATTGAATGCTGAAGGATAAGCAATTGTGTTCAAGATTATTTAATTACATTTTTATCGTTACATTTTTATTGCTGCAAAGGTATTGAACCAGTGGGATTTAATACACAATTACTCTGGATATCTGTTGCCATTACAGTCTGTTTTAATCACATAGTGAAATAGATAGCATGTACGAATAAGGTTTTCTTCTCAGAATTTGTTTAAAAAAAGATAGATACGTATAGATGTTTTTAAAATGGATTTCTGGGGTGACTCACAGATGCATCATTGTGAACTCTCCCTTCAGATGAGATCTGCCTAAATTGGTCTGGCAGGCAACAATCAATTTGTTTAGCTTTTTGAAAACTGCAGTGTTTTATTTTTAGATATGTCACTACTTGTTATATAGTGAAGATGGGTGAGAGCGCATAATGAGGATTTAAAGAGCACTTGAGGTGTTGGGATGCTGCAGCTGAGCATCGCTTCCTTCACGTATGCCATTTGTTTGGTCACAGTCCTGTGCTGCTGACATTTTGCTGCAGGTCAAGTGTAGACATTTGGGGTTGGCATACGTCTCTGTTTTGGATGTCCATGTATGCAATACTGCAATTGGAATTTCATTATGCTACAGGTAGGCAAGAACTGTGAAATGCTGTGTATAGAGTTGGGATTAGATGACACAAGGGTCGCATCTTCATGATGCTTAATACTCCATCTCCTAATTCAAATATTTCTGGGGTCCAGGCATCCAGTCTACCTGACCAGTCAGTCAGTCATTATACAGCTCGCTCTATCCTAACACAGGGTCACGGGGGTCTGCTGGAGCCAATCCCAGCCAACACAGGGCGCAAGGCAGGAAACAAACCCTGGGCAGGGCGCCAACCCACCGCAGGACACACACACACACCCACTAGGGAAATTTAGAATCACCAATCCACCTAACCTGCATGTCTTTGGACTGTAGGAGGAAACCCACGCAAACATGGGGAGAACATGCAAACTCCACACAGGGAGGACCCGGGAAGAGAACCTGGGTCTCCTAACTGCCAGGAAGCAGCGCTACCACTGTGCCACCGTGCCGCCCTTCTACCTGACCAGGAGACAGATCATGTAATTCTATCTGCCTGTTTGACTCTCATACTTTGTTGTCTGCAGACGTGCACCATTTATAGTCTGCTACTCTGTACCTTCATGTCTGCTTACATAATCTGTATTTGTAGGTTCTCAAGTGGGTCTTTTCAGAAGACATTAATGGCATGGTGTGTTTCAAACAGACAAAACATGTAGTTGATCGTTGATTAGGTGAATCAATATGGAGGGAGAGTCTGTCTTAAACATTTAGCAATGCAGAGGGCCAAGGTATACAATTCATACAAAGCTGGCAAAAGCCTGGAAGCAATGCGTTTTCCGAAAATGCAGTATGTTCATGATTTTTCATTTCATATTTATATTAACGACATATAAAAGGATTATTGCAAGTGAGAGATGACCAGGAGATGAAAGAGATTCAGGAAATTGTAGTCAAAAGGATTAGTAAGGGTCTAAAATACCAGAGACAAACAAGATCGAGCAACCAGGAACAAGGGGCAAAACAAAGTTGTAAGCTGAAGTCTGAAATGGTCAACCCCAAAGAAACAGACCTAGCCAGAGGTGGGTAGTAACGAGTTACATTTACTTGAGTAACTTTTAAAAAAAAAAATTGTACTTCTACGAGTAGTTTTACTTTTTACTTTTACTTGAGTACATTGGTGAAGAAGAAACGCTACTCTTACTCCGCTACATTGGGCAGCACTCGACTCGTTACTTTTTTCCATTTACACATTTTATATACGCGATATTTTGGTCGGAGAGAAGTCGCCAGTGGATCTACTGAATGACTGTTTCACCAATCAGACGTAGCAACAATAATCACATGACTCCGTTTCACCAATCAGACGTAGCAACAATAATCACATGACTCTGTTTCACCAATCAGTCGTAGCAACAATAATCACATGACTCCGTTTCACCAATCAGTCGTAGCAACAATAATCACATGACTCCGTTTCACCAATCAGACGTAGCAACAATAATCACATGACTCCGTTTCACCAATCAGACGTAGCCATGCAGTCACATGACCACAGACAAACTTCCTGCGTCTGCAGCCTGTGAGAGACTTTTTAGTCATGCGGGGCTCCTGATCACTGCTAAACGGTCACAGCTTCACTACAAATACCTTGAGAGTCAACTCCTGCTTAGGCTTAACCATCACTTCACTGAGTGAAGAACAAGCACGTTTTAACCCAACATGCACAGACACAGACAGTCAAGGTAAAGTGAGACTTCTTGGACGTGCACAAGCTGCCTTGTTCGGATGTTATTTTCTGTCAGCTGTGCTGTTTGGAGGGCGAGTGAATCTGCAGTATTATACTGTCAGTGTACAGTCAGGAGATCTCGTCACTCACTGTAAGTAGTTTGTTCTGTTCAGACATCCATGTTACCTACTGGAGGTATCGGCTTCAAAAGCTTTGTTGGGAAAAACTGAGATTTGGAACTTTGTGTTATTTGTGCATCTTTATTTTGTAAAGATGTGATTTATTTTTACTCATTTTTTATTTTGTTGTTTGGAAATAGCAGAATTTACACATTATTTAATATTTTTGTCTGTCTTATTACAACATTTCTAAAAAATAAATCATTTATTATGATCAAACAGTTACTCCGTACTTGAGTAGTCTTTTCACCAAGTACTTTTTTTACTCTTACTTGAGTACGTTTTTGTGGACTACTTTTTACTTCTACTTGAGTAATATTATTTTGAAGTAACGCTACTCTTACTTGAGTACAATTTTTGGCTACTCTACCCACCTCTGGACCTAGCGCTTCAGCCTTCTTGAATTAAAAGTTAACCATCACCAAAGAAGACAACCATATCTACTGAGGAATATCAACACACGAAAGAGAGCTAACTGTGACATCACAAGTTCGACGATCGTGGTTATGTGATCACTGCAGACGGCATTGTGTAAATACAGGAAAACAACATTAATAAAAATTCACTTTTTTATTACACAAAGAAACACAATGCTAATATACATTAAACACCCAGTAAGTCAGAAATATTCACATATATTTGTGTGTATTACAATTTAAAATTTGAAGAAGAACCCATCTTAGTTGACTTGGATAGTGTCAACTTTACTAACGATGACATTGTCAGAAAAGGCTAATCTGAGTCACAGTTATGGTGGGTCATAGCCAATATCCTGGCAGTATTGGGTACAAAGTCGGAACGAATCTTGGACTGGGAGCCATCACAGTGGTGACTCGCAAGCCCACCAACAGTCCGTGAGGCCAATTTTGAAACACCAGTTGACCCTCCATGCAGTCAGAAAGGATGAGTAAACGCTACAAAGGCAGTCGGCAATTGCGCTTTTGTAGAATCAGAGCTTTACTGAGTGTACTGTTTTATTTTTTTAATGCGCATAATTTATCTTTCCAAGCTTATTTTTTTTCACTTCACCATCATAGAAGTAAGAAATGAAAAGCGTTCGTATATTCAATATGTTTTAAAACTCATTTGTGTCCAGTGTTGCACATGCCCTGTTGTTCGTTCGGAATTTCCGTGAAACACTTTGAACACGAGAAACGTGCTGTTAAATAAAGTGTATTATTGTTGTTATTAAATGTGAATTTTGTTCTGTTCATGGGCAGCTAAAAGTTCTGCATATTAAAAATCTGCCTAATATGTTTTGGTCCTATTTATATAAACTGTAGTCATTTTAACCATTTTATTTTTATCAGTATGCTGCTGCTGGAGTATGTGAATTTCCCCTTGGGATGAATAAAGTATCTATCTATCTATCTATCTATCTATCTATCTATCTATCTATCTATCTATCTATCTATCTATCTATCTATCTATCTATCTATCTATCTATCTATCTATCTATCTATCTATCTATCTATCTATCTATCTATCTATCTATCTATTATATAGTGCCCTTCATATCTATCTATCTATCCCTAAAATTAAAGGAAAAAAAATAAAATATATATATATATATATATATATATATATATATATATATATATATATATATATATATATATATATATATATTTTTATCAACCTCAAGCATTTTCACAACATTACGGCATCAGAAATATTATTGATAGTCACTTCTATTTATTTTTATTATTTATCATAGCACGCCAACCACTTTGAAATCCTACATGGTGAACCTGCAAGTAGTTTATCTGCCATTTTCCATAATTCCACCATCTTTATCTTCAGGCATAATTCCACCATTCGTTCTAGTAACTTGTCTTCAATATATGGTAAACATTATAGAAATTTTAATTTCATGGAAACTATAGGCATGTTCATGATAAGCAGGGCCCGAGTCACCTCAAGCAGTCAGTGTGGCGCCTCTCCGTGTACGTGTGCTGAAATGCTATCTGCACATTATAAGTCAGTCTAACATCGGTATCATGTCCAATATAAGGTATATTCTGTAGAAATCACTGAACGTTGGGTTCAAAACTTCATCCATCATCCAACCCGCTATATCCTAATTACAGGGTCACGGGGGGTCTCCTGGAGCCAATCCCAACACAGGGCGCAAGGCAGGAAACAAACCCTGGGCAGGGTGCTAGCCCACCGCAGAAAACCCACGCAGAAATGTGGAGAACATGCAAACTCCATGCAGGGAGGACCCGGGAAGCGAACCTGGGTCTCCTAACTGCGAGGCAGCAGTGCTATCAACTGTGCCACCGTGGCGCCCCGCGTTCAAAACTTTATTTTCCTAACGTCAGGCTACCAACAGAGAAATTCCTTGTTCAGTCTTTCTAATCCATACTTTTGTTACTCATTTTTCAGTGGAGATTGCAGCCAATTCAATATCTCTTGAGGCATACTTATAATGAAATTAAAAGCAGAAGTTCTTTTTTGTTGAAATCAAAGTGGCCAGCTGTAATTTAACTCTTTAGAGGGGCCATTAAACATTGTAGTTTGTTCCTGTCCGGTGTAACTAATGTGTCAGACTGTGCCAGGTTTGCCAGTGAATTTGGCAGGTGTTCTCACAATGGAGCTGCGACGAAATTAAAATGTGAAATTTTTATTGTTCGAGTTATTGTTCATGTTTAATGACACATTTAGTGCATACCTTTTTAAAATTTTGGGTCTTCCTGTTACCACAGATTTTTATGAATAACCCGCTGCTGATAAGTAGTTCACTTCAGCCTCACCAGAAATCGGCCTATACAAATATGTGGCCAGCAGACAATGAAGAGGAGAAGAGCAGAAACGCCAGCTAACAGCGTCTCTCCGTAGAACTCCATCTGGATTTCAAACAAACCTGTCGTGGCAACATGAGATACAAGAAAGGCATGCCCGCACACTTTAAAGAGATGCGGCTCGGGGACAAGGAGAAGACTGCTGTGCAAATACAGGAACCAGACACAAGGCGGTGGAGGTGGCTGCTTACATCAAGCTTACCTGATGAAGTGATGATGATGATGATGATAGATGCATTTGACAATTTTTTATTTTTTTTACCTGGACTGTGGAAAGAAAAAAAAGCTACAGTGCTAATCCAAGATGATATTCAAATTTAGAAACTGAGCTTTAATAATGCTCAGAAAACAGGGGTTCTGTTTCGTATACTGACTGATGAGGAAAGGACAGGTTTGTGTTCCTGAGCCATTATTTTCCCTGTGTCTGCACTGGTTTTCTATGGGTACTCGGGTTTGCTGCAAAATCCCAAATACTTGTGTTGGGTTGGGTTGGTTAATGAAGATAGGGATGGTGGCGCAGTGTTGGCGCTGCTGCCTCGCAGGAAGGAGACCCAAGTTCGCTTCCCGGGTCCTCCCCACGTCAAATCCAAATCATATTATGTGATGTCATCCACTTTTAAATTCTGCTACGTACTTCTAAAATTGTTATTTTTATACTGTATTGAGGATTTGTTCTGATTTGTGTATTGTATTGACCCTTTTCTTTTTGACACAACCTACCTGGAAAGGGGTCTCTCGTTGAACCGCCTTTCCCGAGGTTTCTTCCATTTTTTTTCCCTACTGGGGTTTTTTTGGGAGTTGTTCCTTGATCTTCTTAGAGAGTCAAGAGGCAGGGCCTGTTAATTAAAGCCCATTGCGGCACTCCTTGTGTGATTTTGGGCAAAAATAAATTGTATTGTATTGTATTGTCTGCGTGGGTTTCCTCCCACAGTCCAAAGACATTCAGGTTCGGTGCATTGGCGATTCTAAATTGTCCCCGCTGTGTGCTTGGTGTGTGGATGTGTGTGTGTGTGTGCCCTGTGGTGGGCTGGCGCCCTGCCCAGGGTTCGTTTCCTGCCTTGCGCCCTGTGTTGGCTGGGATCGGCTCCAGCAGACCCCTGTGACCCTGTAGTTACAATATAGCGGGTTGGGTAATGGGAGGATGGTTAATGATGCTAAAATGGCCCAGTGTGAGTGAGTATCTGTGCCCTGCGATGCCCCCGTTCCCGAATGCCATCATAAAATCGATGTATAGAGCTAATGTTTCTCTTTGCTACTCTTTTGATTGTTTTATTCATGCTGACTAAACTGTATATTCTTGAAGAGTTTCTCTCTCTTGGACAGTTTGGCTGGTTCTCCCAGAAATGCCCACAGTAGACGGCTCATTGGCTGAGCTCCGTTCCGTGGCTTGGATCATCACATTGGTAGACGAGGCTGAACACTGTAATTGCTTTGACAATATTGTGTCTTGCCAGTCGGGCCTTGGAATCGAGTGACTCTTGTGTCTATAACAGGCAGTGTTAATTTCTAAAAGTACTGGCACTTTGCTAGGAATTTTTAAACTTTTCAAGTTTTTTTTATTTTTATTTAACACTGTTAAAAACCTGCCGTCTCACATAGGCACCTGACTGCTCATCGCACGTCCCCCCAAACGCAAGCGAGGAAGAAGCACAAGACATTTATTTCTGTTGTCTGTATTCATTATCGGAGGGTCACATCACGAGCCTGCAGTGCGCGCCTCATTGTTTTTAAATCATGTTTTTCTCAGACGGCCTTATAATTCATTTTAGACGGTTGTCCAGATGCAGTGTCGTCGTCTCTCGCCCTCCACCCCGTGTTGGCGGTAAGCTTATGGTTTCAGACGGCTAAGTTTAAACTCTAAGGCTGCCACTGTTACTGAGCAAATAATCGAGGGATGAGTGGCAGGAGAAATGTGCCTACGGGATGGTTACACTCTTGTCACCTCCAGCGCTCCATCCTAACCATGCACAACTAAGGCCGAGGACGCCAGATCTTCCCTTTTGCCTGGCGTTGGCCCAATGGCTAGTGTCGTGGACTGTAAGCTGCCAGGCTGCTGGTTGTCTTCATCAGCGTGTGCCACCTAAAAGTAATGTGCTTAACTGTGAGATCATTTTGAATATTGGTGTCTGCTCCATAAGTAAATGGCCATCCCCTGCTTTTACGAGTCTCCTTTGCCCATGTCAGTGTCACGGAAAGCTGGAGCCCATCCTAGCAGCATTGTACTCAATGTGGGGAGTGATCTTTAATGGGATGTCAGTCCACCGACTCCTGCTTGTTGTTTATTTAGGAACTGCTGTGCACTTCAGGAAGCTGTGATCTGTCCTAATAATTTTACTGGACTCGACGTCTGAAGTGCAGGCGCCCACCTTTTTCTTTGTAAAGCAACTCAAGTTGTCCAGCCTTTAGCACTAGGAGGTCTGCAAATCTCCAGACGCTTGCCTCACTCCTCTCCAGCCCCCACGGCCCAGCCAGGGGACCCGCCTGGTAATCGGCTTGTGCATGTTGGAGTTTGGGTGGCCAGATGTAGTTGGATTAAAGGGTCACAAGGAAGGCAAAGAGGATTAGAAGAAGGAAGGCCTCCTCTTGTCAGATGAGTTGTTTTCACCATTCCATCTCTGAGGAACGGGCCTGCCGGTAGCAGAAAGCAAACGGTGTAAATGTTGCGCTTCAGCCGCCTGCGGGCACAAGTGCACACGACAGAACAAAGAAACGGAGCCATTCCCTTAATGTCACCCACCAAGGCACAGACCTGCCTCTCGGCCTTGAAGGTTAAAGCTCCCTTTGTCACATGAGAATTCAGGAGTGAAGCAAATAGGAAGTGGCTTTCTGGTCGATACTTTATGAATCGCTAGTTTGGACCTGTGTTTGTGGACAAGAAGCCACCTTCCTTTTTATTGGAGAATCAATATTTTTTTTTTTTCCTCGCCATGAAATTACGTTATCTTCATTTTTCTGTTAAATGTGAAGGCCAGGGACCTATCGAAACATACTGGATGAGGCGTAACTCACAGGAGAATCTTGTAAATTAGCAGAAATGGTTGTGCCGAGCAAATCCTCCATTTCTAGACAGTGCAGCTTAGCGTCCGTCTCCTAATGCTTCTTAGACATTTAGTCCTCTAAGTGCTTTCTTTGTTGCTGGAGCTTACAGGCAGGTGTGAGGAACACATTGGATTCTGCACTAAAAATTGTTTGACCATTTTTTGAAATTTTTTTTTTTTTAAAAAAACAAAACAAATTATTTCCCATTGTAAAGAACAGGGGCCACCATAATATAGACACATATTAGCAGTTCTCAAACCATTAAAGTGATCTGTCTTCTGGTTTGGCTTTATTTGTCCTTTGGCTTCCATCAGACTGAATGCTTACCTGTGCTTTCTACTATCCATTGAGTCTGTTCGATCATTCCTGAAAGCGCTAAGGGGTTACTCAAAGCGTATACAATTATTCTATTCATTTATAATCCCAAGAGTTGACCAACCTGCATTATAAGTGAAAGCCATTGTGCCCCAAGATCCCGTATGCCCTGCTTCATAGCTGGGCTCGATTTGTGTATGCACATCCAGATCTGTTCCTCGGAGAGTCGCAGTCAGGGCAGCTGGTGGACGACACTGCAGTTGTGACCCGCTGGGCTGGCTACTTTGAGCAGATGTTCAAAGCTGATCCTCCGGCTAGGACGTTGGATATCTCTGGGTCCACGGTTCTTGAGGCTGATCCTCCAATTAGCTGTGATCCCCCCAGCCTCACTGAGATGGCACAGTTGGTGAACCAGCTGAGGGGACGAAAGGCTGTAGGGATGTGTGGTATCCGGGGTGAACTTCTCCAGGCTGGTGGTCAGGCTGTCCTCCTGGCATTGCAAGCAATCTTTGCTTCCATTTGAGAACCTGGCATCATCCCAACTGACTGGAAAACACGACTTGTCATCCCTATGTGGAAAGGGAAGGGTGATCGCCTGGATTGTGACAACTACAGGGGGATAACACTGCTCTCGGTGCCAGGGTCGTCCTCAATAGGATCCGTGATCACTTGCTCACCTACCAGCGACCGGAACAGTCTGGTTTTACGCCTAAGAAGTCTGGCATCGACAGCATCCTGGCACTGAGGGTTCTTATGGAGCGCAAACACAAATATCGGCAGAGTTTCTTTACAGCCTTTGTTGATTTTCATAAAGCGTTCGACTCAGTTGATCGAGCTGCCCTGTGGGATATCCTGAGGGTTCGCGGGATCCCCTTGAGGTTGCTGGGTAACAAGGCCGGCCTGTACACTGGGACTGTGAGTGCTGTGCAGAGTGGAGGCAGGACCTCTGTGTTTTTCCCAGTTAGTTCTGGGGTTCGTCAGGGGCGTGTTCTGCTCCTACTCTGTTCAATGCTTGTATGGACTGGGTGTTGGGCAAAGTCGCGGGGTCTAGCGGCTGGGGGGCATCTGTTGGTGAAGAAAGCTTCACAGATCTTGACATTGCTGACGATGCTGTGATCTTCGTGGAGTCAATGGAGGCTCTGATCAGGACGCTTGAGAGACTGAGTGAGGGGTCTGAGTGTCTGGGCTTGCGAGGGTCCTGATAAAAAAGGCCTTTAATGACCTCTTGGGCACGGCCATCAGCAGAGTGTCTATCTGCGTAGAGAGTGTCGACCTCATTGAGAGGTTTACTTACCTTGACAGTGACATTCATGTCTCTGGTGTCTCTTCCTGTGAAGTCAGTAGACATATTGGGAGAGCATGGGAGGGTGATGAGGTCGCTGGAAAGGGGTGTGTGGCACTCCCGAAATCTCTGCAAAAGGACAAAGGTCCTGGTGCTTCCTGTCTTGCTATATGGTTGCAAGACATGGACACTGCCCAGTGACCTGAGACGAGACTGGACTCCTTTGGTACTGTGTCTTTCCGGAAAGTCCTTGGGTCCCACTGGTCTGACTTTGTGTTGCTCATGGAATCCTGAATGAGGCACATGACCTGCATTGTGAGGGAGCGTCAGTTACGGCACTACGGCCATGTGGCGCGTTTCCCCGAGGGTGATCCAGCTCGTAAGATCCTCATTGTTGAGGGCCTGAGTGGCTGGACCAGGCCAACAACAACAACATTTATTTCTATAGCACATTTTCATACAAACAGTAGCTCAAAGTGCTTTACATAATGAAGAATTGAAAAATAAATCAACATTAATTAACATCGAATAAGAGTAAGGTTCAATGGCCAGGGTGGACAGAAAAAACAAAAAAAACTCCAGACGGCTGGAGAAAAAAATTAAAATCTATAAGGATGCCAGACCACGAGACCACCCAGTCCCCTCTTTGGATTTAGGGTTCTCACGGAAGGGCTTGATGAAGATGGTCACGTAGAGTTCTGCCTTTTAATCCATCCATCATTGTTGGAGCATCACGAAGCTTTGAGGTCGCCCATGTAACACCTGGCTGCGTCAAATAGAGGGTCATTTCCAGAGGGTGCTGCGGGTCACGAGCTGTTTTGTTGCGTGGTGGGTGCAGTAACGTGCTGTTCCAGTGCATGCTCCCCAACCTGACCTAACCTGTATTATTTGTCCTCCGCCTTGTTGTTATTATTATTGACATCATAATCTGAAGTCGGACACACTTGTACTAGCGAGGCCAGGTTTGAGTATGCGAGTAAGAATTCAGAGTTCAGGTGCATTTTCTGAGTCAGACGGACAGAAATTACGAGTTCTGCAGTTTAGTCGAATGCAGCATAATTAAGCAAGTTATTGTTTCCCTTTTTTTTTAACCACCTCCTGGAAATTATAAACTGGTAAAATCCTGCATTTTTACTGAATAAAGTAGGAGTTATGTGTTAGGTGGGTACAAGTGTATTATTTTTCCTTTTAGATACATTTTTATTTTAGTTTTTTAAAGTTCTCTTGGCACAAAGTCTCCTGTTTAAGGTCCCTGCGAGACGCTCCGTGGACAATCTCTTTAGTCTCGTGGGCCTTTTAAGTGTCTTCCGTGATCTTAATGTGAAGATCTACTGTTTCTCTCCAGGATTTTCTTTTATAATAGAGAGACAGAATATGACTATTCTTTTAAGCGTAAATCTTTTGCTACTGAGCTTTTCTAAATGCAGAAAACGGGCCACCTAATTAAATACTGAGATGCGTTAAAGGTAACCATGACCGACTGACTGACGGCCACAAGGGGTCCTGAACGTTAAGTACCCCTGGACTAGTGTATAGGCAGGCTGAGTGACCATACCACGGGTAACCCTAACCCTAACCCATTTCTCAGAGCTCCACACGAGGGCTAGGGGTTTAGCTGCCTTCATCATCTAGAAAGTAGAGACCTTCAGTATCCCAGAATAAGTTTGTCAAAGTTCTTATTTTGGAAAAAACATGTTTGCTTCCTTTCACTGAAAGACGTGTTCTATCCACCTCATGAGAAAAGACAAACCGTTCCACTCACCGGCAGAAATCACAGGTCTGCACACATAAGGTCAGTTAAGCAGTGTTAACATGTCTGACTCGAGCAAAAGCCCCTTGTGTCTTCTCTAAAAGGCTGCAAATAGCTAACATCCACTGAGGCATGCAGCTCTCATACTGTGATGCACTGAGGTGCAAAATCATTTGAGGCACGGCGGGCCATGTCTTCACTGGACAAGGCAGCAGAGCTTTGAAAATACTGAAAATGGAGTAGCAACTTGTTTCTGTGTGCTGACTCTTAGTTGCATGGCTACAAGTGCTTTTTGATTACGATGTCACAGTGAGACTGGCATAGTGGCATGCAGCATCTGGTTGAATGAATTATAAAGTTGTATTTGAGGCCCCGATATTGAAGGGTTAAATTCCAACGCCAGCTTGTTGTGTTAAGTAAAGTCTCAAAGGAGATTTGTTGGAAAAAATAGAAAAAAGATCTCGTCATCCAAGGCAGTACACAGAATAAGCTTAAAGAAATGAATGCTTCAGCCAAAGATGATATTATACAAAATCTTAATTGCAACATGTAATTTGAAGTGATGATCGAGACAAATTATTGTTCATCTCATATTGTCATGAACTATGGAGATAAGAAACTTTCTGACAGAATGGAACCACAGCAAGAAACTTAAAAGCATCCATCAAAAACTCGTGTCGCATAATCCACAAGTCAAGTCCTCCTGTTGCATGTCCAGAATGGGCCTCTTTATGGACCCCCATCTTCTGGTTCCTACGTTCAGATCCCAACGTTATAGACATCGGAAAAAGATCAGCCATGTTTGTTTATGCTTCTGTTGGATCTCTGCTTTCCATGTTTTCAAATGTGTGTGGCTTTGAACCCGATGAAAAATGGCCTTTCTTTGATATGCACTATAAGGCTAGTCGCTGATTTGATATTCCAAAGCTTTTTATATCGGTTTCTTTGATAAAATACTACTAACAAATTCTAACAGTGAAATGTGAAAATGTGTGTGGTTAACATAACTCAGTGTCGGGGAATGCTACATCCATGTGGCGACATTACTAACCACTGTGCCACAGTGCTGCCCACACACAAGAATGGAAATAGTCAGTCAGTGAATGAGTCAGTAAGTAAGTCATTGTCCAACCTGCTATAACCTAACACAGGGTCACGGGGGTCCGCTGGAGCCAATGCCAGCCAACACTGTATCTGTGTAGAAACTTTTACACTAAGCTCCTGCATAACCCAATGTGTAGAAGCCATATGTTTGATATTAAAGTGTTCACTTTGACATTTTTATCAATAAACTATCGACCACAGATGTTACCTGTTCATTGTTCACAAACAAGATTCAGTTCTGTAGGCTTATTGTTCAGTGACTATAAAAATACTAAAATAAAAATAAAATCCCTTAAAATATAGAATTTAACTAATGCAATATGTAGAGAAAATATGTATCCATAATATATATGGCATTAAAGAAAGTAAAATGTTTCTCGTGATTACAAGCCTGCGGTGGGCTGGCGCCCTGCCCAGGATTTGTTCCTGCCCTGCGCCCTGTGTTGGCCCCCGCGGACCCCCGTGACCCTGTAGTTGGGATAAAGCGGGTTGGACAATGAATGACTGACTGACTGATTACAAGCTGTCACTTGGTTTGATTTCTTTTGTAATGTACTTCTCTGAAGCAAAGCTTAATTTAAAAAAGTAGCTTTTACTATTTGCCTAACAAAAATACTGCTGTTCTCGCACACCGGTTTAATGAATTGATGTTGGCAGTGAAGTGCTGCCTAAATGTAAATAAACATTAGTTTTAATCAACTTTAATGTTTCTTGCACTACAGACGTTTCTTTTGCTTTTAAAATATACTCAGCAAAAAAAAGAAACGACCTCTGTCCTGTTTTTACTTTCAGTAAACTTAATGTGTAAATATTTGTATGAACACTAAAAGAGTCAACACCATAAGACATAAACTAAAAATGTTTCACAATGTGTCCCTGAATGAAGGGAGGCTCAAAATCAAAAGTACCAGTCAGTATGTGGTGTGGCCACCAGCTGCTTGAAGTACTGCAGTGCATCTTCTCCTCATGGACTGGACCAGATTTGTCAGTTCTTGCTGTGAGATGTTACCCCACTCTTCCACCAAGGCACCTGCAAGTTCCTGGACATTTCTGGGGGGAATGGCCCTAGCCCTCACCCTGCGATCCAACAGGTCCCAGACGTGCTCAATGGGATTGAGATCCGGGCTCCTCGCTGGCCATGGCAGAACACTGATATTGCTGTCATGCAGAAACTCACGCACAGTACGAGCAATATGGCTGGTGGCATTGTCATGCTGGAGGATCATGTGGCCATCCTGTACCTGTCACGCAGATGTGATATTCGGATGTACCGATCCTGTGCAGGTGTTGTTACACGTGGTCTTCCACTGCGAGGATGATCAGCTGTCCTTCCTGTCTCCCTGTAGCGCTGTCTTAGGCGTCTCACAGTGCGGACATGGCAATTTATTGCCCTAGCTAGCCACATCAGCAGTCCTCATGCCTCCCTGCAGCATGCCTAATGCACGTTCACGCAGATGAGCAGGGACCCTGGGCATCTTTCACAGTCGGTAGACAAGTCTCTTTAGTGTCCTGCGTTTTTAGAACTGTGACCTTAATAAATGCCTACTTTCTGTAAGCTGTTAAGGTCTTAACGACCATTCCACAGGTGCATGTTAATTAATTGATTATGGTTAATTGAACATGCATGGAAAACATTGTTTAAACCCTTCACAATGAAGATCTGTAAAGTTATTTGGATTTTTAAAACATTATTGTTGAAATACACAGTCCTGGAAAAGGGACGTTTCTTGTTTTGCTGAGTATATATATATATATAAAATATACATATTTATACAAGTTTGTTTTTCTTTTCCAGTCTACCACTTAGACAGTTGTTTTTCTTGAGGAATAATTATAAATATGGAATACAATTGTAATTATGTAATACTCGTTCCTTACCTAAACCTGTATTATATGACGCACACAAACAAACAGTAAATTCAGTACAACCCTTAAAAATAGCCGCAAATCTATTAAATGTTCATAAGATATTTATCAAGAAAAGACATGGCTTAACAAATGTATGGTCTAGTAAAACTGACACATTTTGCTCTTAAGCTAACAATTCTATTGTTTACTAAGCAGCAATTTCAAATTCTAATTCTTTTCTAATTGAAAATATAAACTGCTGTATTTAACACACGGTCACTCACTGTCCAAACTCAGACAAGCAGTGTCCGTTTTATTTAAAGGACAAAATAAAAATTTCTAAATTTGTCAAAGTATCTGTTGTTGCAGTTTGTCTATTTGCAGAGTACGACGACTCCGATTCCTTTTTCTCAGTTTATTGCTCCACTTTCTTCAATGTTAAGGCTAATTTTCTGGTAAAGTCTGTCTTACTGCTGTATGTTTACAGGATGTTCGCAGCATAAAGTGTGCTTGTCTAACTACCGCAACACTTTGCGTAAAAGAACTAAATTACCGTGAATCTTACAAAAGCAAATACTAAAAAAAAAAAAATCAGTTATTGTGGTTGGCCAATTTACTGATCACCGATCAATCAGGTGATTTAGATGTGTGGCCAAATCGACCGGAGCATCTCAAGTTAGGAACTGGAGAAATTCCCTTTACCTCTTAGAGCTGACCTAATAATTGTGTAACGTTATCTCATGGTGTGTCCAATTAATGCAAGGTTCTCAAACTCCGATCAGGGGGGAGGCAGCTGCTGCAGTGTGTCGTTCCATTCACTTTCTTAATTAGTAGCCAAGGCCTCCTGGTAATGGAACTTATATTGTTTGCCTTAATTTTAATAGATTTTTATTTTTTAAAGATTCAGAATTTGTTTTGTTTCTTTTCACCTTAATCTGCAGCTAAATAACAATGACATGGAAAGACAGCCTAAAGATGACCAGCTAAGTTGCGATCCTGAAACCCATTTCCTGGAGGGCCACATCAAAATGTTGTTCTGCATTATTTCTCAGACCTTCACAATTTTTTATTTTTTTTATTTTTTTATTGAAATAGATTTTCTATGGTGGAGACATAGGTGTGAATGTGTCCGATTAGGCCACGGGTGTCATACTCCGGTCCTGGAGTGCCACAGTGGCTGCAGGATTTCATTCTGACCATCTTCTTCATTAGTGACCATTTCTGGCTGCTAACTAACTTCTTTTTCTTTAGTTTTAATTAACTTCACTCAGGCCTATTAGTTGTCCCTTTTTCCTTAATTAACAGCCAAACAATAATGAGATACGAAACAAGCCTCCACATGACCAGCTCACTTGTGTCCATCACACAATATGTGAAAATAAAGAAAGGTGGAGGTCTCAGTACGGTTGATCTCCGAGGTCACCCAAACATTTTAATGGTGTTCTTAGAAAAAACAGAAAACCAGCAGTTTTGGAAATGTCTGTTGTGGTAGAATGAGAGTAACAACAGACCACGGAATTAAATAACGAGTTTAATGAACAGCAACAATTGGCTTCTCATTAAGAAACTGGTTGGAATTAAATTGCTTGGAGTTTGACGCTTCAGTTTCGCTTGTCATCTTTTGGCTCTTTTCACATCTCATTTCTGTTTGGCTGTCATTTAATAAAGAAACGAATCAATTCAGAGGTCTGAATCCTTAAAAACAGGGGCTATGAAAATGAAGGGAAAGGAAGTTAATTAGCAGTGAATCCTGGTCAATGGTTACGAAAAGGTTTAGAGTGAAAACCTACAGACACTGCAGCCCTCCAGGCCCGGAGTTCGATACCCTTGGATTAGGCGGTCAACTCTTGGCTGTCTTTGCACCTCAGTATTGTTTGGCTGCTGCAGACAATTAAGACTCCTGAATCTTAAAAAGCAATTTGGGCAGTATACAGTTGTGCTTGAAAGTTTGTGAACCCTTTAGAATTTTCTATATTTATGCATAAATATGACCTAAAACATCATCAGATTTTCACTCAAGTCCTAAAAGTAGATAAAGAGAAACCAGTTAAACAAATGAGACAAAAATATTATACTTGGTCATTTATTTATTAAGGAAAATGATCAAATATTACATATTTGTGAGTGGCAAAAGTATGTGAACCTCACGGATGATCAGTTAGTTTGAAGGTGATGTGTCAGGTGTTTTCAATCAATGGGTTGTCAATCAGGTGTGAGTGGGCACCCTGTGTTATTTAAAGAACAGGATCTATCAAAGTCTGCTCTTCACAACACATGTTTGTGGAAGTGTATCATGGCACAAATAAAGGAGATTTCTGAGGACCTCACAAAAAGAGTTGTTGATGCTCATCAGGCTGGAAAAAAACATCCCTAAAGAGTTTGGACTCCACCAATCCACAGTCAGACAGATTGTGTACAAATGGAGGAAATTCAAGACCATTGTTACCCTCCCCAGGAGTGGTCGACCAACAAAGATCACTCCAAGGGCAAGGCGTGTGATAGTCGGCGAGGTCACAAAGGACCCCAACTGAAGGCCTCTCTTACATTGGCTAATGTTCATGTTCATGAGTCCACCATCAGGAGAACACTGAACAACAATGGTGTGCATGGCAGGTTGCAAGGAGAAAGCCACTGCTCTCCAAAAAAAACATTGCTGCTCATCTGCAGTTTGCTAAAGATCACGTGGACAAACCAGAAGGCTATTGGAAGAATGTTTTGTGGACGGATGAGACCAAAATAGAACTTTTTGGTTTAAATGAAAAGCGTTATGTTTGGAGAAAGGAAAACACTGCATTCCAGCATAAGAACCTTATCCCATCTGTGAAACATGGTGGTGGTAGTATCATGGTTTGGGCCTGTTTTGCTGCATCTGGGCCAGGACGGCTTGCCTTCATTGATGGAACAATGAATTCTGAATTATATCAGAGAATTCTAAAGGAAAATGTCAGGACATCTGTCCATGAACTGAATCTCAAGAGAAGGTGGGTCATGCAGCAAGACAACGACCCTAAGCACACAAGTCGTTCTACCAAAGAATGGTTAAAGAAGAATAAAGTGAATGTTTTGGAATGGCCAAGTCAAAGTCCTGACCTTAATCCAATCGAAATGTTGTGGAAGGACCTGAAGTGAGCAGTTCATGTGAGGAAACCCACCAACATCCCAGAGTTGAAGCTGTTCTGTACCGAGGAATCGGCTCAAATTCCTCCAAGCCGGTGTGCAGGAATGATCAAAGTTACGGAAACGTTTAGTTGTAGTTATTGGGGGTCACAGCAGATACTGAAAGCAAAGGTTCACATACTTTTGCCACTCACAAATATGTAATATTCGATCATTTTCCTCAATAAATAAATGACCAAGTATAATATTTTTGTCTCATTTGTTTAACTGGTTTCTCTTTATCTACTTTTAGGACTTGAGTGAAAATCTGATGATGTTTTAGGTCATATTTATGCAGAAATATCGAAAATTCTAAAGGGTTCACAAACTTTCCAGCACAACTGTAGAAGCAGTCATTGGTGACTTAAAAAGAAAGTGGTGGGAATGAAAACCTGCTGCCACAGCGGCTCTCCGGGATCGGAGTACGACACAACCCTGACTTAGCGGCATTCCTTTCATTTGGTGCTTGTTTTATTGTGTGTCCAATGAATGCACCAGCTGTTTCCGTGTTTCCACAGATGTGTGCCACGGTCATACTGCTGGAGCCACCGACTGCTTTCCAGTCCAACACATCAACCAGTACGCCTCACTGCCTCACAGGGAAACTTAAAAATCCAAACTCTTCTGTGAGACCCGCAGTTCCACACCGAAGCTCGTTTTGCTTTGTTAACTTTGGGACTGACATGAAACGCTGACCGGCAGCTATTGACAAGACGTATACAACAAGTATTAATAATGCATGAAGGCTTTTAATATTCAAAATGAATCTTCTCCACTGGGGAAATCGTATGCATTTTTTTTTTTTTGTGGAGGCAAAGTTCTTTGAAGTTTATATAAATATAACAACGCATGTTGGCTTCATCTTAAGCCTGTTAAAATGGAAAGATCCTATAGGGGGTTGCATTAACTATTTTAAATTAAATGTGGTATTGACATTGAGTGCCTCATCCAAATAATAATTCATTTTTTGTTTAATTGAAATGAATTAAATGAGCAATCGATTCAACTCCCCATGATTTTTACTTGCTTGATGTTCTCGGTGACCCAGAAGGGGACTGCTGGGTTTGACAGTGGATGCCATGTGTTAGGTGGCGGCTGCACCTCTCATGAAACGCAGCACTTCAGGCCACTCTGTCAAGATTGCTGCAGTGTCCTTCCCTGCCATCGGATGTCACCGCGGCTCTTTTCCTGACAGACATGCTTGTACGGCTGTTGTTTTCTTGTTGGCCATGCCGAAGGACACAAAACCCAATAACTTGACGGAGGAAGCCCACGCCTTCCAGTTCACAACTTTCTGTTGTGCTTGGAATGTTTGACTGGGACTTGTGATGAGAACAATCAGTCGGCCTGTGCGGGGTGCTTGGTTCTTACGGAGCGCATCACCCCAGGTCATTCTGCAGAGGGTGCCGCCACCTTTTTTGTGCCCTGACACACTGCTCTCGGAGTGTATGATTTGTGAAGGACCCCCAAGCCCAGCTACATGGTGGCGGTAGTCCACATATGGCTTTCTTTTACAGTTATAGGTAGGGTTCATAAAATGTCAAAAGCACTACTCATCTGTCGTCCTGCATCTCTCGGTTGTTCTTGTGTCCAGTATGAAATGCTTTCCATTATGCGAGTGGCACTCATAGCTGTGCGAGTTGAGAACGGTTTGTTCGTGTACATTCTGAGGAAGTTCTAATGTGCAGTTTTAGAATTTTCGTCAGTGCTTCAATGTTTTATGTCGCACTTGAGGCGGAGCAGATGCTGCGTTTGTTCTTCTTATTCTGCACTCCGCACTGTGGCTCAATGGCTCTCTAGGGTGGTCCGGATCTAATTTTGCAACTTTTAATGCAATGCAGGAAAACCATACAAGACAAAAGAATTGCTGTTCGACTGACAACCGTCTCCCTGCCATTTTGGAATGCAGAGCAGGTGCTGCCATCTATCAATAACAAAAAGAAGTTTTTGTAAATTTTATCCATCCATCCATTATCCAACCCGCTATATCCTATCACAGGGTCATGGGGGTCTGCTGGACCAAGTCCCAGCCAACACAGGGCACAAGGCAGGGTGCCAGCCCACCACAGAGCACACACTAGGGACAATTTAGGACTGCCAATGCAGGTAACCTGCATGTCTTTGGACTGTGGGAGGAAACCGGAGTACCCAAGGGAACCCACACAGACACGGGGAGAACATGCAAACTCCACGCAGAGAGGACCCGGGAAGTGAGCCTGGGTCTCCTAACTGTGAGGCAGCAGCACTACCACTGCGCCACCGTGCCGTCCTTTTTGTGAATTCTCTATGTAATAAACATAATAAGTTATAGCGTAATGAAAATTGCATAATTAGATCTGGAAAACCCTGTATATTCAAGCTGACCCCTAGCCTTGGCATGTTTGGCAATGTCCCTGAAACTCTTCATTTCTTTTGTCTTTGTCAGTGAAACGTCTCCTGCTTTTGGCTTGATGCCGAGCTGTGGTAGTGGATCGTGTTGTTTTTTTCTGGCATAAGAGTGTGTAGTTGACGCCCATCTGATTGCTTTCTGCAGTGTGCCTCACTGTCAGCAGATATCGCCAAATTGTTCTTTAGATAGATAGATAGATAGATATGAAAGGCACTATATAATAGATAGATAGATTAAAGGGGCTATATAATAGATAGATTAAAGGGGCTATATAATAGATAGATAGATATGAAAGGCAATATATAATAGATAGATAGATTAAAGGGGCTATATAATAGATAGATAGATATGAAAGGCACTATATAATAGATAGATAGATTAAAGGGGCTATATAATAGATAGATAGATATGAAAGGCACTATATAATAGATTAAAGGGACTATATAATAGATAGATAGATATCCATCCATTTTCTAACCCGCTGAATCCGAATAGGGTCACGGGGGTCTGCTGGAGCCAATCCCAGCCAACACAGGGCACAAGGCAGGAACCAATGCTGGGCAGGGTGCCAACCCACCGCAGGATAGATAGATATGAAAGGCACTATATAATAGATAGATAGATTAAAGGGACTATATAATAGATAGATAGATACTTTATTAATCCCAAGGGGAAATTCCCATACTCCAGCAGCAGCATACTGATAATAACAATATTAAATTAAAGAGTGATAACAATGCAGGTATAACAGACAATAACTTTGTATAATGTTAACGTTTACCCCCCTGGGTGGAATTGAAGAGTCACATAGTGTGGGGTCTCCTCAGTCTGTCAGTGGAGCAGGACGGTGACAGCAGTCTGTCGCTGAAGCTGCTCCTCTGTCTGGAGATGATCCTGTTCAGTGGATTCTCCATGATTGACAGGAGTCTGCTCAGTACCCGTCGCTCTGCCATGGATGTCAAATTGTTCAGCTCCGTGTCCAGCTTTTCCCAATTACATGGATTAGTTAGCCCACAAGTCCAATTCATGAGTCAGGTTACGCGTATCATGGCATAATTTGTCATTGAGGGCAAGATCAAGGGGCAAGGCCCAAGAGTTTTAAATAATAGAATAAACTGAGAGCGCCACATTATACCTTCAGCATCGTCGTGGCGTTCTGCTCCTGCACTTGGTACTGTTGTATTGGATTTCTGAGGTGGCCATGATAGACTGGCCATATACAGTACCTTTGTGAAGAGGATTATTGTGATCTGTTTTGTGTGTTGTATTTACCCCATTTGTTGACACCCATTGCACGCCCAACCTACCTGGAAGGGCATCGGCCTATAGATTGCCTTGCCCAAGATTTCTTCCATTTTTTTTTTCCCTACAAGGGTGTTTTGGGAGTTTTTTTTTTTTTGTCATCTAAGGGAGGTTGAAGGGCTGTCAAAAAACGGGGCCTGTTAAAGCCCATTGAGGTATTCCTTGTGGGGTTTTGGGCTATACAAGAAGTAAATTGTTGTTACACTTCGGTATATTCAGGTAAGAAAGTTATCACCAAGTTCTGTCACTGCAGGGCATTCATTAGGAATTTGGCACTGGGATTCTTTTATGTTTGATAGCTGGCGAATGTAACAGAAGAGTCTAGAATTGGGGCCAAGAATCTCTGTAGCAAGATAACAGGCACTTGTAGTCAAACCTCATAACTCCTACGGACCAGCAACTGGACAAATGCACTGTGTATGTGGCTCAGTGAGGAAGGTCTTTATTAGGTTATGTAGCTACCGTCACTGTTCACTTCAAGGACAGCATCAACTGACTTACTCGTTGAAATTCTGCTGCCAAAAGAAAGAAAAAAAAATGGAGTGAGTTTCTATATGGCAGACGACAAGCCACCCCACGTAATTACTGTTAACGTAAGGCTCAATGGGTGTAACCAGACACTTTGCTTTGTGTTTACTCAGTACTTTATTCCTTTGCGGTGCGTAACCTTTCCTTCATTATTTATTTAGTCACAGTATTCTGTCTGCTAGAGGTACAGCAGTACACTCACTCGCGCAAACACACACACACACACACACACACACACACACACACACTGATGTATGACATGCATGGGCGAGCAAGCGGGTGAGAGAGAGAGAGCACGAGCGAGAGAGAGGGTGAGTGACAGAGAGTGAGCGAGCGGGTGAGAGTGAAGAGAGAGCGAGCGAGCGGGTGAGAGAGAGAGCGAGAGAGGAGAGAGAGAGAGAGAGAGAGCGAGAGAGGGTGAGTGAGAGAGAGAGCGAGAGAGGGTAAGAGAGAGAGAGAGAGCGGGTGAGAGAGAGAGAGAGAGAGAGGGTGAGAGAGAGAGAGAGAGAGCGCGAGCGAGCGGGTGAGAGAGCGAGAAGTCAGTTAAAGTTTTCTCTGCTCAAGATTTTCTCAGTGTTATTCAATCTTTCTACATTTAGTTTACTATTACACTGTGCATTCTATGGTATAATTAACTATTTTTGTGCTTAAAAATCTTTAAAAATATATATTTACATACAGCTGGAATGGATTAATTGTATTTGCATACAATCCTATGGGGGAAATTACTTTGAGTGGAATTACGGTCGTGACCCGAGGTTCCATTGTATTATCAACTCTCTTATTTATTGATTTTTTTTTTTTTGTGTGAACTGTTTACTTTGAATTTTACTAAAACTTTTAAAGTGAAGACACTTGCACTGCGTATTGTTTTTGCGCACAATACATATTGATTGCTGAAACCTTTCACGTAGCAGTGTTTTGAACTATCCTGGAATCTCTCAACACCTTAATCTACAAATACCGTTCATATAATTTTTCCATACCCACTTTACCTTCACGCCGTTCCTAATGGGTTTAAGCCAGGAATTTGATCCTGCAACCCCAGAATTGGAATCCCTTTGTGGGGATGATATAATTGGGAACGTTGTGTAAGGCTGGTTCTTGCCTTGTGTCTGATGCCACAATGATAGGCTCCACCACTGCTGTGACCTTTCGCTAAATTTAAATGGATTTGTGTGAAGGATGGATGGATGGAAGGGAACTCTTTCTGGTACTCTCCACGCCATTAACGTTGGCCAGGGAAGGCTTTATAAAGCGAGTGATATAAATCCAAACTTTTCATGGTGTTCTCTTTTGAATGTTCTGATGTCTTTCCTTCTTGTCTTCTGTGGGATTCCAAAATGTAAGCAAAAGGTGACAGTCCTGTCCTTTTTTTGTCTTTTTATGCAGATCCTTCAGCCAACTACATCCGACAGCTGGAGACGAAAGTTCGCATCCTAGAAGATGACAACAAGCTTTTGTCACAGGTATGTTGTTGTTTGTTTATTTATTTATTTTTAGACTGATTTTGGTATATAACATTTTTAATCTTCTCTGCTGTGGAAGTATATAACCTGTCCCATGGTCATAAAGTGTTTAACTTGTAATGAAGTGTCTCTTTTCCTCTTAAACTTTCATTGTACTGAGCTTTTTGCTTTCCTGTCATCAATGCCACCAGGACTGCTGCATATCCTGTGGTATAATCCTTACATTTGTATGCTCATTGATTTAGAGCCTTTGTACAACGTGTGTAGAGTCCTGTGAAGTTGGCAGTATTGTGGACCAAAGTAGCAGCCTCAGCCTCACTCAGTGCTCTTTGGCGGCTGTGATAATGTGAGCCAACCAACTGTTAAAAGTAATTTGGTAGAAAAGTGGAGGGAGCTGCTGCACCAATAGGTTAGAGCAGGGTGGGTTGAAAGGCTGCTGTATTTGATTTGGTTTTTAACTGTGCTGAATGCATTTGGAGACTGTAGTAGTGGTAGTATTGTGAAGTGTACAGAGTACAGTGAACTTCTTACTTGCATATCTAACCAACGTGTAACATGTCACACTTATTTTAAAAAGTCCATATGCTGTCTAAACTGAAAGAAACTAGGAGAAAAAAAGCAGATTTTCCCAGTTCCAATGTCAGTACCCAAGGCCATTTAACAAGGAGACTCTCTGGAGTAGTTGATCCAATTAAGATCCGAATTCCTTAATAGAAAATTGCCCACTTTGCTAAATCCAAAGAGCTCGGTGCGCAGTGCTGGGACTAGTTAACCAAGGCCATATTGACCTTGTTGTTTTGCTGATGGCTCATGGGGACAAAAAGTATCGACTTGTCTCTTTTTTATTTGTGAGTCAGAGGTGTAATCTGCAGGCCATGGACTTCTCTATTCTGCCAGCTGAAAAAAAGAAACGACTTGGACAGTGAATCAGATTGAAAGTTTCTAATATTAATTGGCAGACATTTGCCAGGTTAGGTGTCTCTAAAAGGACATAAGGAAACAGTTTCTTTGGATATTTCACCAGTGAGGTAACTGAGATGTGGATGTTCAGTGATGTATGGTAAGAACATTCGGATTATGTCGAAGTGTTACAGCAGCCCCAGATGTAGCCAGTCTTACTCACTTGGCCACCACATCAAAATACATTCACAAATGAGGTGTTCCCCGTTTAAGTGTAAGCCCACAAAAGACTTGACCCATTACTACTTTGAACACAAAAGAGCTGCTCCATTGGCTGAGCTTGAAGGCATTGCATTCGTGTGCAGTCTGTGAGTGGCACGCCACACAATGCACAGTTGTGAGTTACTCCTTTGGCAGACTTGGTTTGACATTTCTAGTCCACTGCAGAGATTTAGGTGACATTTACTCTGTTCTGGCCAAGAGATTGTGTAACCACCATAGCCCTTACTGTCCCCCACCTCCCACAACTGGTATCATTTTACAAACGTGTAAGTTACTGTTGATTTCACATTCCAGGGTCTAATCTCAGGTTTTCACCTCATTTGTTCCTCTTGATTTTTTTGGTCTTGTCTATGAGTCTGCTCAACCTTAAAAGCTGCTGATGTCTTTGTACTAAGAAGCTGCTGCTGCCCCCTCTTTACCAAAACCCACCTTTACTCTCTCTGTGTTAACTTCTGGTTCTGTAACTATTTCCGTATAAATTTCTGAATAGAACAACTATGTCCATATGACCCAAACTTCCAAGCATTATAGCTCTGTGTTATGTTACCATATTGTGTAACATAAGACATATGGGCTCATTTTGGGCTATTAGCCAATTAGATAGATAGACAGATATGAAAGGCACTATATAATAGATAGATAGATAGATACTTTATAAATTCCCATACTCCAGCAGCAGTATACTGATAATAAATAATATTAAATTAAAGAGTGATAACAATGAAGGTATAACAGACAATAACTTTGTATAATGTTAACGTTTACCCCCTGGGTGGAATTGAAGAGTCGCATAGTGTGGGGTCTCCTCAGTCTGTCAGTGGAGCAGGACGGTGACAGCAGTCTGTTGCTGAAGCTGCTCCTCTGTCTGGAGATGATCCTGTTCAGTGGATGCAGTGGATTCTCCATGATTGACAGGAGTTTGCTCAGCACCCGTCGCTCTGCCACGGATGTCAAACTGTCCAGCTCCGTGCCTTCCTCACCAGTTTGTCCAGACGTGAGGCGTCCCTCTTCTTTATGATGCCTCCCCAGCACACCACCGCGTAGAAGAGGGCGCTCGCCACAACGTCTGGTAGAACATCTGCAGCATCTTATTGCAGATGTTGAAGGACGCCAGTCTTCTAATGAAGTATAGTCGGCTCTGTCCTCTCCTGCACAGAGCATCAGTATTGACAGTCCAGTCCAATTTATCATCCAGCTGCACTCCCAGGTATTTATAGGTCTGCACCCTCTGCACAGTCTCCTCTGATGATCACGGGTTCCATGAGGGGCCTGGTCCTCCTGAAGTCCACCACCAGCTCCTTGGTCTTGCTGGTGTTCTGGTGTAGGTGGTTTGAGTCGCACCATTTAACAAAGTCCTTGATTAGGTTCCTATACTCCTCCTCCTGCCCACTCCTGATGCAGCCCACCATAGCAGTGTCGTTAGTGAACTTTTGCACGTGGCAGGACTCCGAATCGTTTTGAAAGTCTGATGTATGTTGGCTGAACAGGACCTGAGAAAGTACAGTCCCCTGCGGCGCTCCTGTGTTGTAGATAGATGGATAGATAGATAGATTCTTTATTAAGTTTTCAATATCTTGGATGGTGGGTGTGTAGCCCCAACAATTTGCAGAAAAGAAGGATTAGGCTATAGCCATTTTAGAGTCCATAACCCCATTGATCTAAAATCCCTAATGCCCAATTCACTTTGCTGCAATATGCAAATTGTGACATTGTCTTTATAGAGGGTTTTTTTTTTTTTTCAACAAGACACCAAACCAATTGGTGACTGTTAGGCCGGGTTTATACTTCACGAGACGCGACGCAACGCATGCTGCAGTGGACGCTCCTACTATGCAAGCGCTGTACTGTTTATACTTGCGCGCATACTTTACGTAAATCTGGAGGAATCCATATAAAAGCAGCACGAATGCATCTGTATATCGACATTCTGCTTCACCACTTCGAACCATTCATCAAACATGGAAGCGCGCACACCGATCTCGTAGGATCCGCAAAAGCGGCTTTCTGTCACATGTATACAGTAACCAGAGACTCTGCCGTCACATTCCAACTTTTAGCACACTGCGCACCCCGACTTTTGCTGGTACTGCAACTCATGCACACGTCGCGTTAATTTCTGAGGACCTGCTTAGAGGACGCATCAAACGAACAGTAGAAACGCGTAGCAGCCATGATGCGTGAAGTATAAACGAGCCCTTAGTGTGACAGAGGGATGTGACCACCACATTATCAGTACTATCTCGTTTTTAAGTTATAAAAGTTAAGTGTTTGGACACTCATTGAAAATCCATGACTTCTAACATATCTTCCAGTAGGAAGTTGGCAATAATGTGATGAGAAACACAATTGTATTGTGCTGATCTGAAAACCTGCGGTGGGCTGGTGCCCACTTGAAGGAAATGATATCACACAGCAGAGTATGGTGGGCTGCTCAGGTGAGTATTAGAAATAAGCGAGCGAATGCAGGAACGAACAGGTAAACCAGAGAGCCATACCTTCCCATATTAGCCTGCAACAATGGAGCAGTCCTTAGCCCAACCTCATCAGTCTGTTCTCAGAAATGTAGACCTGATTGAGGACAGTTGTTGGATTTTGTCTGTAAACTACATACTGTATATGAATCCATAAAGGCAAAAGCAGAAAACCAGCGAGCACTCTCAAGTCATGACATTTTGCACTGATGCTTTTTTTTATGTCTCCAGTGTCTGCGCGTTTCCAAAAATAGAGAGCTCTTTCATGCTCCAAAAGGCGCGCGCTTCTTTTTTTAGCTGCTCTTTTAATATTTATTGTGACAGTGGATCAGGAATGAACAATACAGCTGAGGCCGTTTCATCACATCGAGCGAGCAGTGCCCGAGCTCCTATTGGCGGCTCGCATTCGAATTCATTGTCTTCCCAGGAGAAAGAAATGACATCTCAAATGAAATCAGACCACCTTAATAACTGTCTGCAACGATCTCGACGTGAAGGGCAAAGAAGGAGACGCCTTTTACCAAGTGCTTATTGTTTCAGATCAAAATGACCCTTTTATAGGTGTGTTTGCCTTTTGACATCTTGCCTTTATTTGGTTATTGAAATAAAATAATAGAAAAAAGATATTTTAGACTTATAAAGTTTTATGAAAAGGATTATTTCTTTTGGACATATTTTTAGAAATGTCTATTTCTTTAAATTTTTGAATTTTTTTGTCATAGTGAGTAGAAATCACTACGCAAATCGATCTAATAATTTCCTCATACTGTATGATAATAAACCATAACATTATCGTTGGGCATGTAATGCATGTGCTAGATGACATCATAGGTGGCCATGTTACATAAGATGGTTTAAAGTCTTAGTTTTTGTTAAAATGACTTTAAGTATACTTTGACTTATAAACTGATGGTCCACCTTTAAAATCTTCAAACAGCAAGATCTCTGCTACTCTTTATGAAATTCGTCTGTGGGAAATTCTCCTCGGTCACAACAGTGCCGTGGATTTGTCGCATATCGGGTCTTTTAGCTCTTTGTTACAACATAACCTTCTCAAAACTGCTCAAAGCAATTCAGGCTTCTCTGGTGGCGGGGTTTGAGGGGTCATAGCCATTAACGCTAGGTGCAAGGCCGCAATAGGATCAGAAGACATCACCCATGTGTTGTACTGCAAGTTAGAGCGCTGAGCCAATAAACAGGCGACTAAGGACCTGCGCTGGTATCCCGAAGGTTGCCGGTTCGAATCCCCATCACTGCCAAAAGAGATCCTACTCTGCTGGGCCCTTGAGCAAGACCCTTAATCTGCAACTGCTCCTGGGGTGCTGTACAATGGCTGACCCTGCGCTCTGACCCCAAGGGGTATGCGAAAACTAACAAATTCCTAATTCGAGAAATTGTATAAGGCGAAATAAAGAAAAAAAACCCAAAACAAATCCGAGGTAAATACCCTCCACATGGTAACACCTGATTTTATTTGGATTACTTATTTATTTGTAAAGGATGGAGTGTTGCACAATTGGATTTTGTTGTTTGGGGAAAATAAATCTTTTTTTAAGAAATTGGATTGCATCATAACTTCATTTATTTGGAATTCTAAACATCCACACATCCAAAGGGCAACTCTCCATTGACCTAAAGCAGAAGTGGGCATGGCACTGTTACCTTTCAGTTGTATTAATGGGCAGCAAATATACAGGCCATAAAGACCTGAACATCGACACAAATTGATGATCATATACAAGACTGGTCTACAACAGAACTGAAACCTTGCAGTACTTCTTTTTATTCCCAGCTCTGTACCCCAGTCAATACAAATTATCATCAATACACTAATAATCCAAGTCTCCTTCATTCACTCGGAATATGGAATCAGTGTAGGAAGCACTTTAAGACCGTGAAGCTCTTACCTGTCGCACCCCTACATGTCTTTTCCACCCTCTCAAACTTACACTGTATTTAATGCTTGGAATAGTCTGGGATTAAAACTTGTATATTTGAAGCCGATTACAGAAGCTGAGCATTCCTAGACATTTTAAAGAGATGAGTGCTGTTTGGCTTGAAACGCTCATCTCCATTGCTCATTTACAGATGCTGGAAGAACCTACAAAACACCTGGGATGACCAGTTTAATTTCGTTTTGATGCCAGTCATGCCTGCCTTAAAGGGAACCTTAATATTCGTGTATGGCTGTTTTGTCGCACCAGCAGGAGTAGAGTCGGCTCAGTCCGGCTCGGTTTGCGTTTCGACTGCAGTTTAGTACCGCTTTAGAGTGGGCGGGATTATTCACGTGTCGTTATAGTTGCGCCGCCTCTACTGCTGTGACACCGTGGAACTTTTACAACAACACGCAGACGACGACAACACTTTAGCTCGACGGCGCGCAAGGGTAAGCATCTAAAAAAAGCACGTCACTAGCTAACTTTTATCACTGTTGCAAAGCATAAAATGAACTTAACTGCCAGTGTAACATTAAAATGCTGATTCTGTATATTACAGATCTTCCACATTTTGCAAAACAGTCGCCGCAACAGACCATCTGTTTGGACATTTAACCGTGCTTCAGAGTGGTGGGATGTGATTGTTCCCGGTTTTACAAACACTCAGTGGCTGGAGAACTTTCGAATGTCTGAAGAAACATTCATCCACTTATGCAACAAACTGCGTCCAGCGATGGGGAGACGGGACACAAACTTCCGCGTGTGTGTACCTTTAAAGAAAAGAATAGCCAGTGACACAGTAATGACGATTTTCTCCGGCCAATCAGTGACCAGCAGAGTTTACACGTCACGTTTTGGTAACGGTTCGGTGCGCTTGGAACCTCGGCTGAGGTGGTACTAAAAAAAGGACCAGGTACCAGGTACTGTTCCCAGTGGAAAACGCCCCAAAAGTGTGAACCGTGTCATGCCGTACTATGCAGTGGAAAAGCGCCATTAGTAAACAGGAGACTCTAAAATGGCCGAGTGTGAATGTGAATATGTGTGTATGGGCCTGGCGATGGGCTGGTGCCCTGTCTAGGGCTGTTTTCTGCCTTTTGACCAATGATGCTAGGATAGAATTAGATTAAGCAGGTTTAAAAAAAAACAAAACATTTTGTTACTTTTAAAGTGTTACTCATTTGTATTAAAATACTTGGATTTGATTTGTTTATTTATTTATTTCCTTTATATAGTTTGGTTGTCGCCTTGCAGCTCGTGGTGCTGGGACAGGCTTCATCCATTCTGTTCATAGGATAGCTCTAATATTGAGCCTCGAGGGACACCATTTTTGTATTTCAATACATTTAGATTTATTTTTAACATGTTGCATGTTGATTAGCATATGCAAGTAAAAATTTCACTGTACACGGGACAATTAATGACCCTACAGAGCTGTAATCAATATAACAGATCTGTGCAGTTTGTTTTATATGATTTCTTTAGTTCACCTTTAAAACGAATGACAGTCAATTTTGAGTAAGTATGTGCATCTTTACCAGAAGCCTGAGTCTGAGCGTACAAGTGGAGTATAGTATGGACATGAAATACATGAAAAATAATAGATATAGAATTGAAATGTAATATAAAATAGTAAATTGTACATCCAAGAAGAGCATGTGCCTATCCATTTTCTGAACTGTCCATTATGGGGTCATAAGAAGCTGCAGCGTATCCAGGTGCAAGATATGGACCCTTTAATTTTTTCCCCCTTTTACTTAAAAAATGAGGCAGTGCATGCAAAATGGACTTCTCCCCCTGTACTTGCATTTTGTCTAATGGCCACTGAAATGGTCCAACCGCTTTATCTGTTCTTCATTTTAAGAAGCAGTCTGTGGGGTGGAAGGGTCCAAATAGCGTGACGAGACATTCAGTTACACTACGATGAGCTGAAACAAGGGGCTCATCCTGTCATGGGTGACTGAATTTGAGCTCAGAAGGATTTTCCGGTGCAGTGATAACGTGCTATGTTATTATATTAATTTTAGCAGAATGAGTGAAGTGCAGGCTTCTGCCCAGGCACAGCGAGTGCCATCAGGAACTGACTGTTCTGATGTCTGATTTGTAGTACATTTTGTGCTGTAGGCCTATATCATTTTGGAATGGCCTGCTTTGACCCCTGAGGTTTAGTAATTGTATGTGGCAGTGTGGTGCAGTAGATGGCATGTACAAATGGGCTTTGGTAGTAGGCCAGGGCTTTAGTGCCAACCCTGGCCCTTTTTATTCTGGGGCTAGTCTTGGCTAGTGATGAACTTACTTTGTCTCTTGTTCCCTCAGTCTCAGCCCCGTAGCCGTTATAGTATACCAAGAGCAATGATGAAGGTAAACCTTTTTAATTATACCCTCAGACTTACTGGGTGGCATGCATGGGTGAAGGGTGCTGAGCCAGCTTTTGTGACCACTAACCTGGAGTGTGGAGTGTTTGCTTGAGTTTTGACAAATGCACAACTGGGTCTCGGTTAAAAAAGGGGCTTGGCGTCACTTTAATTCTGCATTAACGCTTTTGAAAACATTGTAAACCTGCTTGGAGCAATCTGTGTGCCGCTGGAGTGGCGAGCGGAGTTTAAAAAAAACTTGATGGGGTAGTAAAAGGGCAAGAATATCAATGTATGGGTAAGACGTGCCATCATTTACAGCAGGCTTACCAACAGATTGGGCTCATAAAGTGTCTTTCATATCCGTCTTCCATTGTTGTATCCTTCTAGTATATAGGTTATCTATCTATCTATCTATCTATCTATCTATCTATCTATCTATCTATCTATCTATCTATCTATCTATCATATAGCGCCTTTCACTCTCTATCTATCTATCTATCTATCTATCTATCTATCTATCTATCTATCTATCTATCTATCTATCTATCTATGCTTTTCATTTTGCGTACTATACAGTGCATTTTATTTTGTTTTTTAATCTGTCTATCACACTGTCTAGTGTCTGTCTATCTGCCTGTCTTGACAGTTTAGTTTTTGACTGATGAGTGTTAAATATGCTGTTTATACCAATAGTCTGTTTTTGTATCCAAAAGGTGAGTATTTTTGATGTCCTTTACAGTCATTTACGATTAATGATTTATTTTAAATAGGTGGCTGCCCTGGACATTTATCTTATTTTGGGCTTACTTGACCTCGGTCTTGTTTGTTTGTTTGTTTGTTTGTATTTCTTTTGTTTTGTTTTACCAGACAGAGCTATTTTTTTTTTTTTTTTGAGCAAGGCATTGAGCTTGTCACATGTAACAAATAATAACTTTACCTTTGACCGATGCCTTAATCCTTGGTGACTTACAATTGTTCACATACATGTTTAACTGGAGCACATGCAGGGTGAATGGTTTGCTCAGGGTCACACTTTAAATCCAATGGTATTGAATTGACGGCCTTGTTTTTCAGTATTAAATGACATGGTCACTACACCACACTGTACTCTAAATTCTGGCCACTCCCTTGACGTGGTAAAAATCCAATGTTGAAATGAAAATTCTTTTTCTTAAATATGCTTAACCTAACTCGGGGAGATAGGAGCCGATCCTGGCACCATTGACACTGGGCAGGAACCAATCTTGGTTGAAACATAGGCTGTCCAGATTTTCATGGCCCCAAAGTGAAGCACAACTTATTAACTGAGTAATCAATGAATCAAGTAAGAAATGAGAGGACATTCGGTCGCCCTACCGAAACACCAGTCTGTTGTAAGTCCAGCTCACACGGCCAGTTTCTCATCACATCACATTCTCAGACTCACCTAATCCAGTTCATGGTTGCATGAAGGACCAGAGCCCATCCTGTCAACACTGGGCACCAGTCCATTGCAGAGCCCACTCACACACACTCCTGTCATGAGGAGGCTTTTTGTTTTGTTTTAGATTTCTTATTTTTTTAATTCTTCTTGACTTCTTAAAATTATTTACACCTTATTTTAGGGACTGTAGAGGTCTCATGGTCACATCTGTTTTGTTGCTTAACAGGTTTCTTTCAATGTTGAAAATAAGGAGCATACTCTAGCAATGCCATATTTGAGGAGTATTTTTGGATTGTTGACAATCCAAGGTCAACTGAAAGTGTGGTGCACGGCATATCTACGTCAAGAGCATAAAGGTGGCATCATGCACTTCCTGGTTGTCCTTGATTGGATTCAACCCAAACCTTACAACTTTAATTCTTTTGTTGGTTTGAACTGTTTTTAGGTAACAAATTCTAGGGTCCTCCCTGCGTGGAGTTTGCATGTTCTCCCCGTGTCTGCGTGGGTTTCCTCCCACAGTCCAAAGACATGCAGGTCAGGTGCATTGGCGATCCTAAAATTGTCCCTAGTGTGCGCTTTTTGTATGTGTGCCCTGCGGTGGGCTGGCACCCTGTCCGGGGATTTAATCCTGCCTTGCGCCCTGTGTTGGCTGTGATTGGCTCTAGCAGAACCCCCACCCCTCATCCCCACCCCCACCACTGCCCCGTGACCCTGAAGTTAGGTTATAGCAGATTGGATAATGATTGACTGACTGACTGACTGATAAATTCTAGCTCTGTTATTGGAGTACAGTTTTAAGATTAACATTTTGGCTCTGGTTACGTGTGTGTTTATTGGTTTTCAAGTTCTTGTCCTCTCGTTTGATTACAATTTTTGTCATATGTTTGCATCCTTCTTTATTTGTTTTTTGACTTCCCAGTTATGATGCACCACCATTTGTTTTAATTTTGATTGAATTCCCAGTTTAATTTCTAACAAAATTGTTCTGTTGCCCTGTGCAGCTGCCCTAACCCTAACTCTTAACCCCAACCCTAAACCTAACTGCCACACTCGCACCGGGCCAGTTGGACTAACCAACCAACATAACATACAGGGAAAAAACATACAGTCCTCAGAAGATAACACACACACACACACACACACACACAGGTTTCACACCCAGACAAAACAGCGATTCAGCCATGGGGGAGAAGTAAGTGCAGCTTGAATCAATGTCAATTTATTTATATAGCAAATTTAAAACAACATAGGAATGCTGTGGCCAAAGTGCTTTACAATAATAGAATTAAAGAAAACATACTTACTTGCTTAGACTTAGTTCCTCCCAAGCCGGGTGGTGCACTGGGCGCCAAGAGATCGCCAACGAATTCGGTCAGCGGCTTCATTCCGTGATATGTCTATAACGCGTAGGACTTCATTGAAAGAATGTCGCCATGTTTGTTTTGAGCGGCCACGCTTTCGTGTACCGCGGGTGAGCGACCAGATCATAGCGATCTTTGGAAGGCGATGTATCGTTTGCCGGAGAATGTGGCCAGCAAATCGAAAGCGGTGTTCCGCTACAGTGCTCGCTAGAGGTTGGGTAGCTGTTCATTGATGGATTTCATCATTACTGACGTGGTCCTGGTAGTGGACCTTCAGTATTCGCTGTAGGCAGAGTTGCTGAAAGATGTTCAGGCATCTTGTAATCGCTGCAGATGACTTCCAAGTTTCGCTCGCATATGTCGCCGTAGAGATGACGATCGTATTTAGCAGTCATACAAATAACATACATTCAAATAATATAAATAGAAATAAAATATATGAACATCAATAAAATAAATAATAAAAAGAAATAATGTTATATAATCACAATGAGGAAACCATTAGTATTACTGAAGGTCACGGAACGCAAGTGAATAGAAATGAGTCTTTAATCTCGTTTTGAATTATAGATGACTTCTTTATGTGACGAGGTAAAGAGTTCCACTGCACAAGCCCCATCTGTCCCCCTTAGCTTGACACTTGGTACGAGGGACAACAAGAGACAACTGACCAGAAGATCTAAGCACTCTGGATGCCTGGTGTAAAACACACAATTCAGATAAATAGGCAGGAGCGAGCCCATGTAAAGATTTAAAAACTAGCAACAAGATTTTAAAATCAATTTGAAAACTGACGGGCAGCCAGTGTAAAGAAGCTAAAATAGGAGAAACAGAGTCAGACTTTATTGCCCCAACCAGGAAGCGAGCGACAGCATTCTGGACCAACTGTAACCTGCGTATCAGAGATTTGCTAATCCCAGAATACAGCAAGATTGCAGTAATCAAGGCGAGAAAACATAAAAGCAGGAGTAGCTTTCTCAAGATCCCTAGAAGATAAAAAAGACTTGATCTTACCTAATAGACGAAGCTGGAAAAAGCAACTCTTGACAACAGAATTAACTTGTTTCTCAAAAGAGAGGTTACTGTCAAAGATAACACCAAGATTGTGGACTTGAGGTTTGGAAAAGACAGAAAAAGAGCCGAGAAGACCAAGACCAATTTAAGCTTTAGCTGATGGACCCGCTAAAAGCACCTCCATTTTATTTTGATTCAGATCAAGAAAATTATTAGCCATCCAGGATCTTAGTTCAGGAAGACGGTTGTGGAGTTGATTTATTGCAGAGTTGCAGACGGGAATATAAACCTGAGTATCATCAGCATTGCAGTGAAAAGAAATGTTACATTTCCTAAAAAAGAGCTCCAATAGGGTGAAGGTATATAGAGAATAAGACAGGACCCAAAATGGATCCCTGAGGAACGCCATATTTAAGAGGAGCAGTAACGAAAAAGAGGAATTGAAAGTCACTGAAAACTGTCTACCAGTTAGATATGACCTGAACCAGTTAAGAGCAGCCCAACAAGATGTTCAAGCCACAGCAGCAATATCTCGTTTTCAAAGGTTGTAAAACTGAGGAGATGGTGGCACAGAATCAACTTTGGAGTGTCAGTTCGATTTTGGATGAAACTCTCAGACAGGCAGGATGAGCTCAAGTGATGGTCATGCAGCTTTGTGTCTGTAGCTTAAATATAGAAAATGTAACAAAATAAGTGTGTTGAAAAGTAATTTGACATTCTTAGGAATGAGATAGGCGGTAAGGTTTTTGTATTCATTTGGAAGTCCCCAAAACGTATTTTGTGTAATCTTAAATAGGTAAAGTGCCTAATGATTTTCTCATATTTTAGGGAAGAATAAAATAAAATCGGCACAAAAGTAGTGGGCTCATGCTGGATAACCCGCTCTGATGATGTCCGCTTGCGCCATCTTGATTGTTTAAGAGTCGCACAGACGTCATCTTACTGAAGTACAAGGACATGCTGTTCCTGTGCACCCACTCTTCTTTCCCAGGCGAGAAGGCGGCTGTTTTAAACACATACAAATCAAGAAATGAGCCAGAAAAGTGATTTAAAAACAAAAAAGAAAGTTTGGAAGAATCGCACAGGTCGGTGTAGTTTGGAAATGATGTGCAGATGTGATTCATCCATTTTTTTCCTCAGTTTTGTTCTCCGTTCAACAGTCAGAAGTAGATGTGCTGGTGACCTTCAGCTTCTTCTTTTAGCACCGCCAAGGGGGAATTCTCCAGTGGGTAAAAAAGTGGAGTCACAAAGATGCGTTTCTGCATGAACTGCCTGTCTAAGTCTTCTCATCACAGCACAAAAGAAAAGAGAAAGGCATCCCTGTTCATGCCTGCCCCGACAAATCCTCACCAGAGATGTGAGTTTCAGGGTGGGCTCGGTGGAAATTCTAACGGTGTTGTGATTCAGAATGCAGACGAATTCATAGTAATGCGTACTGTTTGCTAAATCTTTGCCCTCATCTGAGCTTGTTTCCCCCCTAGGATGTTACCCTGGCTCTGACACTTTTCTGGATCTGCATGCATCCCGAGATTGTATGATCAGGCCGGCTAGCATCATTTATTTTCTTCTAGAGCAGTGCCGACATATGACTTAATGTGTCATGTGCTGCCTAAACTGGCATCTCCACTTCAGCTGACGAAGAATCAATATGTGCGGAATCGGTGAGGCTCGAATGTGGTCAGCTGACTGTTTGTTGGTCATTTTACAAATATTTATAATGTTCTAAAGGAAATGTCCAGTATTACATTTGAATGAATGTCACTGAATGCCACCTTGATTATTAAGTAACTGATCTGTGCAAGTGAGGAGACCGACAGGATGGCTGGTTCTCTTCATGACGTCTTCAAAGGAATTGGCAAAATGCAGTAACTGGATCAGAGTCCTCTGTATTAACCACAGTGTTGGGGCAAATTATAAAATTAAATTCTGAGGACGTTTTTTGTTTGCAATAGCTCTGTAAGTGTTCACCTGGTTAAAGTGAAAGGAAAGGGCTGCATTAAGGCAGAACGGCCACTGTCCTTTCCACAAAATCAACTGCTCAGTCTGTGCTGGTGTCATATTTAAAGCGGGTAGGTAGGTGCCAACAGATGGTGTTGCTTCCTGTCTCAGTCACGGATGTCCTAAGGGGGATATGGGCCCGTCCACTTCACTGCGGTACTTCATTTCATTTGGGATGCTTACAGTTGAATGGTCCCTGCGCAATTTAAGGGCTCACTCATCGTTTGACCATTGCCTTCCAGGCGTGCAGCTGGAATATCCTGGCACACGACGATGGGGGTCTAGCAGATCTCTTGAGTAAACCAGGCAGTCCCAGGAAAACGCAGAGTGCATGTATGTTCCTCTAACAAGTATGAGGCAGACATGGAGCAAGAGGTTGGAAGGCTGCATCTACAAGGCATTTGATGGGTTTCCAGCCCATAACCCTCTGTGAACAGCACTTTCCATAAGTCTGCAAAGCCGTTCCATCGTACGTCTTCAAGGACAGCAGAGGCTGGTGTGCTTGGGTCCCTTTTAGTTTTAGTTTTTCTTCCTGGAATAGGGCGGAGTGGTGGCTCTGAGGTAGGGATCTGCACTGGTAATTGGAAGGTTGCTGGTTCAGATCCCGTAAACACCCGAAGTGACTCTGCTCTGCTGGACCCCTAAGCAAGGCCCTTAACCTGCAATTGCTTCGTCGTTAATCTGCATCCAGCCCTGCAGGCAGGTCCTCCAGCTTAAAAGGGGTTGGCGGCAGGATTGGCACTCCAGCCATTCCATCTGAACTGGTGTGGTGCTGAGGTGTCACCCATTGCATGGCCTAAATTGATTTGTCATGTCATGGGTGCTCCTAACTGTACAGTAGTGTTTCCTGAAGGCCGCATGCCTTCCCAGCCCCTGTGGTACCCCAGAAGATCAGTTTGTACAAAGTGATTGCAGGGCAGGCAGCTTTAAGGTATCGTTCATACTTATGCAGCCAAGGACATAATGTATGTTGTAGATAAATGTCTAACACGGGCAATCTGCAGCACACCTGTAGAATCGATTATATTCTATGGCCGCTGTTCAAATTATTGCGTTTAAAAATACTTCATATTTTCTGTGTAAAGATGTCACCAAAACACACCATCCATTATGTTACACAGTATGTTATACCGTCCCTAGTGTTCCTTGGCAGCTTCCCTTTGCCATGTGGAGAGACCAGAAAAACATTTTTGTTGCTCTGTGCCATCTCAACAATTATTTGTATTATTATGATTTATTATATTACTTATACTTTATTATAATTTATTTTTATACCCTCATATCCGCTATATTGAAACCAGTGCATGAACAAGGGGTCCCACTGATGCTCCAGTGTTAGCTGATGAACATGGAAATCTTATTGTAGTGCCACGCAGTATCTGGAGTATGCTATCATTTATCTATCCATTCATCCATTATCCAACCCGCTACATCCCAACACCAACATTTGAAATTCAGAGACAGACGAGTAAACTGCACAGGCACCATTTCTTCAGGTCACAGAGATGACAATTACTGGTTGTGGTCCAATGTAGTTGAAGGAACTACACTTCATCCATTATCCAACCTAACTACAGGGTCACGGGGGTCTGCTGGAGCCAATCCCAGCCAACACAGGGCACAAGGCAGGAAACAAACCCCAGGCAGGGCACCAACCCACCACAAACCCCAGGCAGTTAGGGTTGGGGTTAAGGGTTAGGGTTAGGGCAGCTGCACAGGGCAACAGAACAATTTTGTTAGAAATTAAACTGGGAATTCAATCAAAATTAAAACAAATGGTGGTACATCATAACTGGGAAGTCAACAAACAAATAAAGAAGGCTGCAAACAAAAATGGTAATCAAACGAGAGGACAAGAACTTGAAAACCAATAAACACACACGTAACCAGAGCCAAAATGTTAATCTTAAACTGTACTCCAATAACAGAGCTAGAATTTATCAGTCAGTCAGTCAGTCAATCATTATCCAATCTGCTATAACCTAACTACAGGGTCACTTGGGGGGGTCTGCTAGAGCCAATCCCAGCCAACACAGGGCGCAAGGCAGGATTAAATCCCCGGACAGGGTGCCAGCCCACCGCAGGGCACACACACACACCAAGCGCACACTAGGGACCATTTTAGGATCGCCAATGCACCTGACCTGCATGTCTTTGGACTGTGGGAGGAAACCCACGCAGACACGGGGAGAACATGCAAACCCGGGTCTCCTTTCTGAGAGGCAGCAGCACTACCACTGCGCCACCGTGCCGCCCATGCTATCGTTTAGGTTTTACATATCTTAATGAAGCAGATGGCATCACACATTAACATACAAGCAAAAGAAACCTTTGATACAAACGAGAAGAGACCATTCACTCTGTCTAGCCCGTTTTGTTCAGCTAATAGCGAAGCTGTCCCAGTATCTCATCCAGACACTTTCTTAAAGGTTGTCAAGTGTTCTGCTTTAACGCCATGTCTTGGTGTTTTTGTTTTTTTTTTAATTGATTTTATTGAAATCACAAAACATTCCATACAAATAAATCCATTTTTACAAAAGTAACATCGAACACAAATCGACCCTACCCCTCGTGTCTTGGTGTTTTGTTGTAGAATCCCACAACTCTTTGCATAAAGAAGAGCTTCCTGTTCTTTCTTAAATGTACTTCCAATTGATTTCCACTGATGTCCTCAAGTTTGTGATTCACACTTAAGCTGAAATAACGCCTCAAACTAGCATCACACATAACTTTATGGCAAAGGCTGTTTCTGCAACACAATTCCATCGAGTGGATTAAAGTAATCACGTGCCTTGAACCAGTTTGCTACCCTGCCACAGACCATTGCTGTAGCTCTGGTTAGCTATGTGTGAGTAAAGCCAAAGCAAGCTGTTTTGAGGGTCAAGTTATGTTCCTCTGCATTGTGAACGATGTCAATATCACAGTGCTAACAATTTACTTCAGTTTGTGCCATCCATCGTCTCTCTCAGGCGTCTGTAAGAGCTAATCGGGCACTAACAGCTACTGTACACGGGGTTCCAATTTATTCTTTGTCACCAAACATCTCTCACATTCTCAAAACCTTTTCAATTTAAAGAGGAGGAAATTAAGAGATGATATGACTAAAGTGTATTGGGATGTACTGTATTTTATAATGCATGTAGTAATAAAATGCATTGCACTTGTTAGGGCTGGGCGGTATGACCAAAATTCTATATCACGGTATTTTTCTAAATTATCCCGGTTTCACGGTATTCGACAGAATTTTTTTTCCCATTCATGAGTGAATATTAACCACATTTTGCACTGCAAATACTGCAAGTAGACGGGCTAAGAATAACCAATTCCACTGTCATAAGAATTGTACAATTTTTAATGTGCACACAAGTATTAATACAGGTTTGCGTGGCACTAATGAAGAGAAGGAATCACATTGCATGACAGTTGCAGTCCAAATAGAGAACCTTTTAATCGAACAGATTTTGCAAACAACTTAAACTATAATTTTGACAACATATTTTCAACCATCCAAAGAGGCATTTAGACTTAGTAAAATATCCAGAGGTGCTGGTCAAAAGGTGTATTGCACTGAACATGTCTAAGAAAAGGAATAAATAGTAAATACTAGCAAACCCGCGGCATACCATACTCTGCATAATCAGGCCGATTTTTTTAATGATTTTTAAGCACAGGGAGAAAATTAACATTTGAAAAATCGGTAATGTAATAAATCAGCAAGAAGAGCAACATTGTAACAATGCACGGAACGAACCAACACACAATCGTCCGTGACTGAAAACTGTCGGACCGCCATCGCTCCTGTGCCCACCTCCAACTTGTCACTTGAGTCGTTGTCATCTTTGCACAGTCCAGATGCACCTGTGACTCACATAGACTTTCCGTGTTCCTGCAGGAGCATCTAAGAAGACGCATGTTTGTTGCGGATGCGAACTGCTGTATGTAGCGTGTAAAACAGTTTGCTGTGGTGCACGCGGTCGTGCGTCGTAACCGAAAACTCGCTTTTTAAAGACTGCTTATTTCTTGGAGTTGGTGGGCGTGACTCTTTCCTGCGTGCGCCATAGGTGTCTTACTTGTCGGAGGCTTAGTGAATCCACGCCCCTTCCGGCATGTTTTCCGTGGGTGTCCTGCCTTAGTGAATTATATATACTGTATATAGCACAGGCCAAAAGTTTGGACCACCTCCTCATTCAATGTGTTTCATGACCGTTTACAGCACTCCATCACTCTCCTTCTTGGTCAAATAGCCCTTACACAGCCTGGAGGTGTGTTTGGGGTCATTGTCCTGTTGAAAAATAAATGATCGTCCAACTAACCGGACTTCTGCACAACACAACTGCTGGTCCCAACCCCATTGATAAAGCAAGAAATTCCACTAAATAACCCTGATAAGGCACACCTGTGAAGTGAAAACCATTTCAGGTGACTACCTGTTGAAGCTCATCGAGAGAATGCCAAGAGTGTGCAAAGCAGTAATCAGAGCAAAGGGTGGCTATTGTGAAGAAACTAGAATATAAAACATGTTTTCAGTTATTTCATCTTTTTTTGTTAAGTACATAACTCCACATGTGTTCATTCATAGTTTTGATGCCTTCAGTGAGAATCTACCAATGTAAATGGTCATGAAAATAAAGAAAACACATTGAATGAGGAGGTGTGTCCAAACTTTTGGCCTGTGCTGAATATATATATATATAGATGTTTTGTAAATTAATTACACTTTCTGTTAATGTTAACAATCTCTGTCCACTGACACGTTAGCTATATGGATTGTAATGGCGTTGGTTATCTCGATCCAGCGCTTGCTTTTTTTTTGTCATATCTAGTACCTCTAGTACCAGGGTGTTGTACCGTGTTAGCCAAAGTTGCCTCGATAGCTTGCATATTGTAATCTTTTTAGTTAGCCAATAAAAGGTGTCATTTTGCTTGGCTTTTCTCTAGTTCCTCTAGCAAACACGCCTACAAGTGACGTCTGACTCGAGTGTCCTCTCGCTTTTTCAGTTTTACATGAGGACGTGGAGGGTGCCAATCTTAGTTTCATACATCAATGGTACTCCAAAGCATGTTTGCGGCTAAGGTGGTGCAGCAAATTGCTCGTGATGCCGCCTCCGGCGACAACTTTAACTCCACAGCATTTGCAGTAAATAGTTGTTTGGTCCACATCCGACTTTTTAAAACCAAAATCTCCAGACAACAGACATGGCTCCTTTTTTCGGCAAAAGTTCTTCTGTGTCATCATGTTCAACTTTATCGTCTGCTACAGCTTCAGTTTTGAAATGTTCTCTGTAAATTTTTACCGCTCGGTACCTCCACTAACACTTGTACTCCTTTGCATGCGTGTTTAGCGGTGTAGCAGTGAAAAAGGTCCCCCCTTAAACAGTTTCCTGATGCGCCACGTTCCGAATGTTGTTTAGGCTATTTAAACCGCTACTGCGGTATAAGAAAAATTCATATCATAACAAAAATAATATGAACCGGTATACCTCCCAGCACTAGCACTTGTCATTCCAACAGATGGCGGATCACAAGCATTTGTAGTAGTAAAATGCATTACTACAAATATTTGTGATGCACCGTCTGTTGGTTAGACAAATGCAATGCATATGTCTCTGTTATATGCCATTTGGTATAGGATTCGCTAAAGCAATTTTGATGTTCCTGGTGCGGCATCTGGTGGAATGACAAATGCAATGCATTTTATTGCTACAGATGTTTGTGGTGTGCCATCTTTTGGAATGACACTGATACACAGACACTTATTCTCTTATTAAGGTGGACATACTGTATGCAGAACGTATTTGCACATTTTAAAATTTTTATCTAACCTGGAAAACTATGAAATTACATGCTGCAAGGTGTACTTGAGCCTGCCACCCCATTAGCGGGTATATACAGTACAACACCATAGCATCTTTTTAAAGTTGATATTAGGAACCACCCATAATTTCAAATTTCAGGCTACCAGAGGGGTCCAGAAGGTTAATTACAGAGCCTCCCGACTGCTCTGAGACCCAGCCATATATTACCCCTTGACCTAAATGTTGCACTGTATATATAATTAGAATTAGAATAGTTCCATAAAAGTATAATAGTCTGCCGAAAGAACTGATATTTTCACAACTAAAGGAGTGGAAGTAGCGTTGGGGCTACAAATGTTTTCTGTCTTCAAGTGAAGCGAGAAACATTTATTCTTTTGTTACTTCTCAGTAACTCCTATCAGGCGTGCCTGGATTCTGCCCTCGGGTACCCCCCCCGGCATCTGAACTACATGCCCACACCGTCTCCACGGCTTCCTCTAGGCTAGGATGAGATGTCTAAATCTCGATTGATTGTTGTCAGGCTGTACTTAATGGGTTTTTGTAAGAAACATACACGGCATTTCTAACACCCGTGTTTGGAGGACAAGAAATGTTTGTTTCTTCTCAGCAACTCTTATCGGAACATCACACTGTTAACCAGAAATACGATAAGAATTAAAATATTGTTCCTCATTGAAAATATTCAAACATTTAAAAGAATCCCAACAATAAAAGGATTGTTTTACCTTTGCATTTTTGTTCCATGACACCAGAAGTTCAAAGGTTCTCCTGAAAAGAAAAAGATAAACACAATTCATTATTCACAGTTTTGAAGAAAATGTTTCATTTGGTTAGCAGCATGTTGCATTCGGAGTTGAGTGGGATTTCCTTCAGTTGTAAGTGTTTACAGGTCAATGGCGATGTAGTCCCCTTATTTCTTCTGGCCTGCGACTGGGGTCAAGAATGGAATGAGGCTCTCTGGCACAGTAATTCACAATGTCCACTTGACTTTGAAGCCTGCGCAAAAGATTAATAGCCCTAGTGGGGCCACTTGGATCCTGAGAGCCTTGGACCAATATTATGGATGCTCAGCTCTTGTTCTTGATGAATGAGCTGGCTTATGGGGCTGCCGCTTGATGAAATGCAGCTGTTTGAAACCACCCAGTTGGAGACGTAGGGCACCGAAGACTTTGCTGGGTGTAGGCACCAGGCAGCACGTACGACTTTTGTGGCCCCTCCGTTTGGCCTTCATTTTATGAGCTGTTATATCGTTCATTTTAACTGACTGAGGTGCTTGAGAACTTTTTTTTTTTTTTTTTTATGGGGGATCACTGCAGTGATCTGTTCAGTGTGGTGTTAGTCAGAGCTGTCCAGCCTTAATCTTCAGATTTATAGGAAAGACGCAAGATAAAGTCATGATGGGCTCACTAAAAGAGAGGCGACTGTGGTTTAACTGCATGGGGCTTAGCTGGCTGTAATTTTAGCTTTGACTTGAGCTTTAAACAGACACAGTGGGGCATTTCATTCTAAAACGCACATCTAGCCCAGCTTGCTGCGGTGGGCTGGCGCCCTGCCTGGGGTTTGTTTCCTGTCTTGCACCCTGTATTGGCTCCAGCAGACCCCCGTGACCCTGTAGTTAGGATATAGCAGGTTGGATAGACCAGCTTGCCATAGTCGCCAGTAATCTTTATCTGACGGGCTTATCTGTTACTGCTTTGTTACAGTTACCTCTGCCCCTCATATTCTATCAGCCCCCCATGCCATTCTGAAAATCTTCTGTTGCTGATTGGCACAGTTTTGATTTCCTAGTAGTCCTCGGTTCAATGCCATGGTTTTCTTGGTGTACATTATTAGATTATTAATATTTAAGTTTAGCTATACTTTATCATCCCAGAGGAGAGTGCGAAACATAAGCCATTTTTACACTTCGGGTCACGACTGTAATTCATTCCAAAACTCTGGTCGCAACCCGATTTGGTCGTGACCCGAAGTAATTTCCCCGATAGGATTGTATGTAAATACAATTAATCCGTTTCGGACCGTACGAGCTGTATGTAAATATATATATATTTTTTTAAAGATTTTTAGGCACCAGATAATTAATTATACCATAAAATGCACAGCATAATAGTAAACTAAATGTAGAAACATTGAATAACACTGAGAAAACCTTGAACAGAGAAAACTAACATTGCAGGAGTTTACGCTACAGCCTTACGAACCGTAAACACTTTTTTAAGCACAGGGAAAAAAACGAACATTTGAAAAATCCTTAATTTACACAAAAACTAACCATAAACAACCAAGAAAACACACTTTGCATGAGTCGAGTTCTGGCATGAAGGAAGTGAGCAGGAAGCTCAGTGGAAAGGAGGTTACAGTTTTGAGGTAAAGTCCCTCTGCGCGATGCACGTCTGACCGAGAACAACGTACTGTACAGGGAGAGAGTGAACGCGTGCAGAAATCACCGGCGCGTACGAACCGGAAGGGAAGCGAAACAGAGCACGAAGAGTTCACAGGGAGAGACTGAACACGTGCGGAAATCAGAGTGCACGAACGGAAGAAGCGAAACAGACGAAGAGGGAGAGACTGAACACGTGCGGAAATCATCGGCGCGTACGAACCGGAAGGGAAACTGGCTTGTTCCTCACCCGAGTGTGTGGTCGTGAACAGATACAAAAGTTTGGTGAACTTTTTGGTCGTAACCTGATTTGTACATGTTCAGAGACGTTCGTGACCTGAGGTTCCATGTACAAGAAAATAATAAGCACAACTGAAAACTATCAGTTATCACAAGTACACACCTTCAGGGTTAATGCAAAGAAGGATAATGATATTAAACAGTACACAAAGTAATAATTCAGAATTCGACCGCATCTCTACAAGTAACAGAATTGAAAATGCTTAGAGCTCAAGGAGGAAAAGAGTTCTTAAATCTGTTGCTCTTTACCTTGGGAATCTAAATCTGCAGCCTGATGGCAACAATGGAGATTTAGGATAAAGAAAATGGCGACTGTCTTACAGAATTGGGTTGGCTTTCTTTCTAACCTGTTTGTGATACAGCTCAGTGACTGGGCTCTTCTGCAAGCCATAGTTTTACTGATAATTTTGAGGATGTTGTTAGGATAGTTTGCTCTTACCCATAAAAAGCAAATGTAGCAACAGATTCAATCAAAGACTTGCATGTTATTATGGTCTTGTCCACTTTAAAACAACTGGGTTTCCTAAGAAGGAACAGCCATGTCTACCCCTTGTTAGAAATGTATTTTGTGTTAAGAGCAAAGTTTACCCTGATATCAATAATTGGCCCCAGATATTTGAAGTGCTCCACCAAGTCCACTATCTCCCTTTTCATTTACTGGCATCTCAATGCTGTATTCACGGTTGTTTTATTCAGATAAACTCCTCGTTTTTGAATGGTATAATCCGAGATCTCCACCACTGTCTCACAGCTCCAGCAGAATGGCTTTGAGTTTCAAGCTGGCTGCTGTCCTTAATGCAGTTTGCAATTTTGCCCAGCATGTACAATGCTATTTCTCTGGGTGCTCCATTTGTCCTCTTACATCCCCAAAGTTGTGTGTGTTAGATTAGTTGATTTGGCCTGCAGGGTCTAAATGTCACCCCTGGTTGTTACCTGAGCAGAATTTGCACATTCATCTTGTGTCTCCAGGCAGGACGGTGTAGTCGGCACACACAACCTTCAGCTCTGACTCCTCAATTTCTGGTACCTCCGACTCCATCTCCTCCTACACTATTTGTAATTGGACTAATACAGGGTGCAGCAGAAATAACTCCCACATTTCAAAGGGGGATTGAAAAAAAATGCTACGAGGTATCACCAAAAACTTTTTATTTCCCAAATGTAGATATAAAAAGGTTTTTTTACTTTAACTTTTAAAAATTATATCGTCCATATGGTGGCCTTGACGGCTGATACACATTTGGAGCCGTTCTTGGAAGTTTTCCATCACTCTCACTAGCATATCAATTCCTTCAATTTCTTCTTGAATAGCCTCCTTTAGTTGGTCCAAGGACCGAGGACGATGATTGAAAACCGCCTGTTGCCCTTACTCTTTGAACCCACAACAAAATCGTTTTCCGATCTGGAACACTTTCATTAGCACGTAAACCGAACCGCGTGCGAAACACCCTCTGCGTCGCAGCTACAGATTCACCATTTTTGAAAAAAGCTTCCACTACAAAGCCTCGATGCTCACCCGACCACGGCATGGTGACTACTGAAAACTTTATTATGTACCGTACCTAATGGAACGGACCGCACCTCTGTACCTGCTTTGGGGACCCCACAGTGATTTTTCGAACTGTGGGAGTTATTTCTGCTGCACCCTGTATATTTGCTATATTGATTGAAAGCACACAACATACAAGGCATTTCGTCACCGCCGAGTGTGAATCATCACAGGATTAAAGGCTGTAGCAATGGTGTTATGGCTTACAGACACTGACTAACATTAAAAATAAGACAAAACTTACAAAATTAAAAAATAAACTATATTTTATGGAAAAGCCTAGAAGAAAAATAGTTTAATTGAGTCGGTATATGTGAAATTGGAAATTATATTATAACTTGCATTTAGGCAGAGTCTGTAACAGTTTTACTGACTCCGACTCCATTACAGTAAACCCTCGTTTATCGTGGTTAATCCGTTCCAGACTCTACCGCGATAAATGAATTTCCACGAAGTAGGATTCTTTATTTATAAATCGGATATTTTCGCAGTTAGAGCATAGAAAACCTGTTTACGACCTTCTAAATATATATATTTTTTTACATTATCAGAGCCCTCTAGACATGAAATAGCACCCTTTAGTCAAAAGTTTTTAAACTGTGCTCAATGACAAGACAGAGATGACAGTTCCGTCTCACAATTAAAAGAATGCAAGCATATCTTCCTCTTCAAAGGAGTGCGCATCAGGAGCAGAGATTGTCAGAGAGAGAGAGAAAAGCAAATAATCAAAAATCAATACGTGCTGTTGGGCTTTTAAGTATGCGAAGCACTGTGATAAGGTGGCCGCAAGGAAGGAAGCAATGTGAAGGTAGTCTTTCAGCATTTTTTAGAGGAGCGTCCGTATCCTGTAGGCCCCTCTGTCAGGAGCAGAGAATGTCAGAGAGATAGAAAAGCAATCAGAAATCAATAGGTGCTGTTTGGGCTTTTAAGTGTGCAAAGCACCGTGCAGGAAGCATATCTTATATCATTGAGGAGTTTTATTTAATACGTAATACATGCTCTGATTGGGTAGCTTCTCAGCCATCCACCAATAGCGTCCCTTGTATGAAATCAACTGGGCAAACCAACTGAGTAAGCATGTACCATAAAATAAAAGACCTATTTTCCTCAGAAATCTGCGAACCAGCGAAAAATCCGTGATATGTATTTAGATATGCTTACATTTTAAATTCGCGATGGAGTGAAGCCGTGAAAGTTGAAGCGCGATATAGCGAGGGATCACTGTAACCCAATAATTGCTTCTGACTGCACAGCTCTGTCTTCAGGTACTTCCTCATACGTGTGTGTATGAGTGGGCACTATGATGGACGGCTCCCTTTCCAAGCGTTGGATAGGCTGTGGCCCTCAAAGACCCAAAAATTGAGTTACCAGCTCCTCACAATGTTTGGAAAATAGCCCCGTATTCCTGATGCTACTGGGATGGAAACAGTTTATAGCTGTTAAGTGTCTTGCTCAGTGGGTTTGATTTTTAAACCTTCAGGGTTGCCAGTTCAATCCCCGATGACAACTCACTGGGTCACCATGAGAAAGTCAACCTGCATGTGCTCCAATTGTGAAAATAAATACTTAATAAACCATTCTACTTTATCTTCATCTTTTGGTAAAGGTGTCTGCTAAAGAATTAATGATATAATAATAGGCCACCAGTTTGCTAATAGACATGTTTTACAATTCAAAAGGTAATATGAATATAATTGAGATTAACATGCAAAAAATGAAAAGATGGAGCCCAGTAGTAAGCGATATATCCCAGTGTGCTGATTATTCAAACAATTGGGTCTCTGAAGTGTTTGATAGAAGTGGGTTTTTGTTTTAAATGAATTATTAATGATTATTTTTAGTGTGTTCTTTTTGACAATAGGATAATCAGAACCTATTGCTAAATACAGTAATGATGGAGAGTACAAAAAGATGGTGGTTAGCAGCTCCTGGAGTTAAAATCCCAGCCTGGTCACTATCTGAGAGGAGTTTTCCTATCCTTCCATGTCCCAGTTCTCCCTACATCCATGTTTTTTTAATCAGGTGTGTTTGTCTTCTGGCCACATGCCACACACACCCATGTTTGGTTTAATGAGCATAATAATAATAAAAGGCTGGCCTCATGAAAACCGATGATGTACTATTGTCTGACACATTCAGTTGTGTATGTGCCTGATGGACACTTCATCAAAGCATTGTAAAAGACAGACACGACACCAGATGTCTACAACACACGTGTTTATGTACACTACAGTCCCCACTAATCCACACGACTAGTCAGTCCTTTCCTCTCTTCGGCCGCCTCCACTCCTCTCTCGGAAACTCCGTCTTCCTGCTCCCGACTCCGGCTCTCGAATGGAGTGAGGCAGCCCCTTTTATAACGTCCCGGATGTGCTCCGGGTGCTCTGTGATGGTCTTCTGGCAGCACTTCCGCCACATCAGGACCCTTGAAGCACTCCGGGCATGCACAGTTCTTGGAATGGCAGCACTTCCTGGTGTGGCGGAAGTGCCGTCCTCCAGGGCTCGGGAACTATCCAGGCGCCCCCTGGTGGTGGCCACAGACCCCAACAGGGTTGAGCTTCCCAGCTTCTGTATCCGTGGCCCCTGATGGAAACCAGGGGGGCTGCCCTCTTGTGCCCAGGGGAAATATTGCCCTTCTCCCGGTATTTCCCTGCCCCAGGCGTCCCGGTGGGGCAAGGTCCCTGGTTGTCTGCCACAGCATTCTCCGTGTCAGAATTCTGCAGTAGGACACTACGGTCAGGTGATCACCGTCTATGGCAAACCCAAAGTTTACCCTTCTAGTGGCAGTCATGAATATAACAGATCTATGAACCTAATCTTTTCTGTGCCGGTCAATGCTGATCTTGATGACCACCCAGCCCACATTGCAATACAATGTAGATCAGATTGTGGAATATAATGGAGGTCTCTGTGACAGTCACTGATGATGTTGAAGTCAACCATCCGTTCTGAGGTCCCTGGGCTGTAGCTGTTTCATGTTTGTGAATGTCGGCAGCCTATTATAATCGTAGGTATGTCAAATCAGTCTTCAAATTTGGGAAAGCTCGACGTGCAACATTCAGTTAATCCTGTGAATGATGCAGTATTTTATCGATTTTTGGCCAAAACCAAAAAAATAGTCAAATCTTGTGTTTTGCTTCATGGTCCAAACGTGAGGCTGATTACTCATTGTTCTGATGAGACTAGGAAGTACCACAACTGCTTCCTGTCAAGTGACGTCATTGCCTTAGGAATATACAAGGCGCCAGCACATATGTATTGGCACAGCACTAAATATAACAAGTTCTGACAATACCTTTATGTCTTATCCACAAACTCTTCATACCATGGAGTCAAAAGTCAGTTTAGGAATGTTGAAATCGGCAGAACTGTAACAGCATCGTGAACATCTCCTCACTTGAATTCTGTACTCTTCCCAAAACGATACTTTATAATTTCTCATTTTCAAATCTGCTTCATGTGCTTTAGGTTGAGCCCATCCCCAAAGTACTGGGCACAGTGTAAAGCAGGAGCCAGCCCTGGACTAGTGCCAGTCAACTTCAGGACCCAATCACTCATAAACGTCGGCCAATTTAGGATCTCCACTTGACTCCATGACTTTAGAATGTGGGAGCCTAAACCACAGAGACACGAGGAGAACGTGGGCCACGCTTAAACTAGCATTCTGCACATTGATTCAACTTTCTCCAGAAGTGTTCAACACATATCGGAATTCAGTACCCAAAACTGGCTCTATTCAATAAGGGCGCGCACAAAAAAGGCGAGCTTCAAAAGGGCGACCTCAATTGAGCGCGGCGAGTAAAGGCGTTCGTAGATAATTTAGTTCAAATGGCTCTGGAATATGTGAAGAGCAACAAAGGTGCAGATCTGCTTGTAGTCGAAGGCTACACATTCAGAAAGGAGAAAAAAGGAAATGCACTGAATACAGGATTGGAAAATGTTCGTCTCGCTGTCATACCAAAAATGGATTAGAAGTTCATGCGTTAATTAAGTGGATGTTTTAATATTCTTGCTTTCGCCTTTTTATACATTCAATCATTGCCTTTATCTAATAAATTTTCTGCAATCATTTTCTTGCGTTTGCCTTTATTCGCTGCACCCAATTGAGGTCGCCCTTTTGAAGCTCGCCTTTATTTACGCACCCTTATTGAAGGATACCCCCAAAACTACATGGTATATTTTGGGACAACAAATACAGGCCACCTTTGGACATGATCCTTGGTTTTAATGGTCCATATCCTTTCCGAGATTGAACAGTCAGATCAAATTCTAGATGTGGCTGGATTATGTTATTGTTGTGCATCAAGCAACATGTAACAATCATGGTGGACAAAGTGAACAGTCATTTTTCACAAAAATTTTAAATACATTTATGCACTATGCTGACTCACCATATTTAGAGAACGTGGTGTTCTTCTAAAACGTACAAAGCAAAAGAACATCGGCAGAAAAAAATATGTGGGGTTACGTTTTTGCGCCTTATATGCATCATTATGTCAAAAGGTTTACAATCCACATTAGCTGAATATGCATATAAACGCTCAGGCCGTGTATTGTAAACACCTTAGACATCGAGCATCGAGATCTGGTGGCGTAAATGCAGCCATTGAAACTCCACTCGGACGGTGACCTGGCTGAGATTCAAAACCAAGGTACTGGAGTGGTGAGGCAGCAAAACTAAGCACTGCGTCACCGTGCCAGTAATAACATTTGTTACTATTAACTGGATTTAATCTGGAAAGCCAAAAATTCGGCTCCCTTTATGCCTGTTATTCATGTGCATTTTTTGGTCATCTGATCACAATCAGAAAACAGAAATGTATTTGATAGGTTTTGTTCTATGTGTATTTATTTCTATAATTACGAAATCTTTAGAAAATGAACGGCATAAACACCAAATGAAACCCTTAGTGTAGTTTTGGGGAGGTGGGCTAATGGAATGGGACCTGATAAAGTCGTGTCCAATGTTGCCAGTGATAGCCCCTAGTTAAACAGGAGAATCCTAAACATATAATGTCTTTATTTTACAGCAGAGCAGCTCAGGAGATTTCAAGACCCTGCGGAAAGGCTTCTCCCTGTATCACTCCGAGTCCCAGCTGACTACACTGCCGCCATACCAGGAGCCACTGCAAAATGTACGTACCATGTTACTATGAATAGGAATCCACTTCAGGCTAACAAACAGGAGAATGTCCTCCTTGAAAACCTGAATTCTGAAATTCGTCACTGGAGCATCTGCCTCCATCAACTGTCTCAAAAGGTTTATCTTGAGAGCTGATTCAGGCCAGCTTTTCATTTTAAAAATAGCTCTTTGACTCAGAGGGCTTTTGGAGTGAACTTCTGCTTTGACATCTGAATCCTGATTACTTCAGGGATGGATTGTAAAATAATTTCCCTTTCGGCTGGAAGAGGCAGAAGGGTGTGGGGATGGGATGGGATGGGATGTAGGGTGTGAGGGATTGGCACACCATTTATTAAGCTGTTTGAGTGATGGCTTGAAAAGAACACGACTGACTGTTAGTGCCGATTGCAAGTTTAAAATTGGTCCGTTTAGTGTAATACAAAAACTGCCATATTCTTAGGAGTAACTGATGCAGAGTTTATTTTAACAGAGTGTGACATAAAAGCCACAAATAGTGTGTTTCTTAGTCCGGTTGATGGCCGGATTACAAAACACCCTTTTAGCAAGTGAAACCAATCGAGAACTCCATTGGTACAGCAGCAGAGAAGGCTGTTCTGTAATTGAGGACCTTAGGCTCATGTTGTGCTGTCACTGCCGCCTCAGGAAGGATAAAGAAGTGAAAGGACAGTGCCATCATGAGTGAACTGAAGAGACGGACAGTGGCCTGTCCAGGTTAGGCCCACTGCTAGTAGCCTGATGAATGGAAGTGAAATGAATCTGGCAAACTCATTGAATATCTCTGTTGATGGGTGGCATGGTGGTACACTGCCTCACAGCTCCTAGATGTTGAGTTCAAATCCCACTTACACGCTCTCCCTGTTCCTCTGTGAGTTTACCTCCCACGTCCCAAACACATGGCCTGAAGGGAGGCATGGTGGTAAAGTATTTAGCTTCAGAACCATCCATCCATCCATTTTCCAACCCGCTGAATCCGAACACAGGGTCGCGGGGGGTCTGCTGGAACCAATCCCAGCCAACACAGGGCACAAGGCAGGAACCAATCCTGGGTGCCAACCCACCGCAGGACCAAGCACACACTAGGGCCAATTTAGAATCGCACCTAACCTGCATGTCTTTGGACTGTGGGAGGAAACCCACGCAGACACGGGGAGAACATGCAAACTCCACACAGGGAGGACCCGGGAAGCGAACCCTTAAGGGTCTCCTAATCAATCAATCAATCAACATTTATTTATATAGCACATATTCATACAAAAAAATGTAGCTCAAAGTGCTTTACAAAATGAATAGAAAAATAGAAGACACAATAAAAAATAAACATAAGTCAACATTAATTAACATAGAATAAGAGTAAGGTCCGATGGCCAGGGTGGACAGAAAAAAATAAAATCTGTAGGGGTTCCAGACCAAGAGACCGCCCAGTCCCCTCTGGACAATCTACCTAACATAAGTCAAACAGTCCTCTTTGTATTTAGAGTTTTCATGGAAGGACCTGATGATGATGGTCACGTAGACTTCTGGCTTTCAGTCCATCGATGTTGGAGCATCATGATGCTTTGAGCAGGTAGTGGTGGCGCAGGCCGCCACCACAAAGAAACCGGAAAAAGAAACAGAAGAGAGAGTAGGGGTCAGTACGGATTTTAGAACCACTGTGAATAATTATTATGAAGAAGTGAACATACAGAGTATCAGGATTAAGTTAAAATGAAGTTATAAAAAGGCCATGTTAAAGTAATGTGTTTTCAGCAGTGTTTTAAAGTGCTCTACTGTATCAGCCTGGTGAATTCCTATTGGCAGGCTATTCCAGATTTTAGGTGCATAGCAGCAGAAGGCCGCCTGCCCGCCTCACCACTTCTTTTAAGTTTAGCTTTTGGAATTCTAAGGAGACACTCATTTGAGGATCTAAGGTTACGATTTGGAATATAACGTGTCAGGCATTCCGATATATAAGATGGAGCAGATTATTTAAGGCTAAATTATTATTATTATTATATTTATTATTATTAAAGGCTACCACTGCGCCATCATGCCGCCCTAGCTTCAGAACCCTTCGTTTGAATTCTAAGCCAGTCTGTTCGGAGATGGCATATTCTTCCTTGGCTTATGTGTCACTCCCCCCAGTCCCGAGACGTGACTGTAACTGGTACCTTTAAATTGACAGTATCTGTTCTGGGTGTGTCTTAGCAATATCTGGTACCTCTCTGATTCTTGGAGCCCCATTTTTAAAACGATGTCACACTCCACTAACATACTCTGAGGCATTGTCTGTATCTGGTATTCAAGAAGTCTTATGGGTTCAGCCTCTGCCACTTCTGATGTTGCTCCCCCTGATACTTTTCTCCATATATTTTTCTGTTGTCCCCAAACTCCACCTTTTGGTCCTTCCTCTTGGACTACCTTTCCTTGAGATTCTTTTACTACCCCTCGTCTTTCTCCTTCTGGATCTGTCTGTTCTCCCTCTCCCCTCTATACAGCAGAGGAGTTACTTCCTGGGCACCACTGCAGTAGGTACTTGTGCCTCTCTGCCACCCCCTTAATTGCTTTACTCTTTGTTCTATAAATCTCAGACTTTCTGTTGTGTGGCTTAGTGTCCGTATCAATAAGTGGCTCTCTGCTGCACACCCGTGGAACTTGGTGGTGGGTGAAGAGGACTTTGTTTTAACCTTTACTTTCTAGCCCAGCAGTGCAGCTGCTGCCTTCTCTAGTGGCTATCCCGCCAGTTTCCTTCGTTTTAACTTGATTTTATTCATTTTTTTGCTCAGGCATAGGTCCAGATCTAACTGTGCAGATCCAGATCATCTGGATGACTTTGATTAATGCGGGGACTATTCCAGTTCGGCGCAAAGACGATTCTTCATGTCGTCAGTTCGCACACTTCTCAATGGTCCGGGATTTTTCGGGTGATTTTCTATGTAGTAAACTTAATAAGTTATAGCGTCATGAAAATGGCATAATTAGATCTGGACCACCCTATAGGTAGACACCTTTAATCATTTTCCTTTTAGTAGCAATCAGATGTAACTGTTTCACTTATTTAAAAAAAAAAAGAATAATAATCGTGTGATCTAAGCAGTACTTTTGCAGTCAGATCTCTCTGATGTCACTTTTATGTAAGCCAAGTCAAGAGTCTCGGCTCACTTTGTTCACTCATTCTGGTGATTAGAGGACTAAATCAAATAAATCTGTAAAAGATTAAGAATTGAACATGTGTAGGGTTTGGGGCCAGGGTGTGCTTAACTTCATTATTAGGTCGTTCTTTTGAAGCCCAAGATCGCTTTTTATTGTCCTGCTGAGAGGAACAGAAATACTTTAAGAATGAGTGTAGAAAGGAAAAATGGATTATTTTGATTCCCATAAGCCGTGTGGAATGGAGGATGTTTCTACATTGTCGTCTCATGGCTTGTGCTATACGGAGGCTTCATTCCTCTTTAAGCAACACGTGCCATTTTGTCAGAACACCTGCTAGATGCTTGGTACGTAAAAATGTATTTTATTGGGATTTTGGGTACTTGAAGTGTAAAAGGATTTACTGATGATATTGTGAACCTCTGATCATGGGGAGCTGGAGTCTATTCTGGGAACTTCAAGCACAAGTTGTGGGGAGCTAAGTGGTGATAGAACACACACACACACACACACACACACACACACACACACACACACGCATTGTCCCTCACCCTGGCACAGATTACCAACGGGACATGAAATGTAGCAGGAAGGCATAAGGGTGTAGCGGTCAAGAGCCGCTAAGATTCACACCGTCAATGTGACGGTGATTTATTTATTTGACAACCCCAGCCTTGGAACGACACCCACACACACACTCACAACAGAGACCAAATAAAGCATGCTGGGAATATTAAACAATAAAGAATATAATGAAATTAAATTAACTAAGTGCAAACAATACTACCACCCCTGACCCTTTCGGCGATATTACATTTAACATATAAACACAGACACCACACAGCAAAGTCCATGGAAAAACCAAACTGGATGAAATGGGAAGTGACGAGATTAAGTCAGAGATCTGTATGTTGAAAGGGAAGGGAAAACACAGTCCTACTGGTAGTTGCTGAAAGGGTGACGACGGACGGATGGTTCAGGAGCGCTCCTTTTCCAATGAATCCAAACACAGTCCTCAGTACACAGGTAGACAGACGATCCAGACCCCAACAAACGGATACAATCCAGGAACACAATGATTAGATATGGCTGAATTAACGGCAGGCAGTCCAAAGATAAATACAACAGATAAACGCAACACACAACGTACAACAACAAAAACAACTTTTTTTCCTTCCTGACAACCTCCTATTAACCTACTTGAACCACCTTTGACCCCCCAACAGCTCCTGCAGGGACTGCTGGGAGATGCAGTTTTAATTCATAGTAGCCCTGCTACAAGGGGAGGACAAAAAACAAAAGTGAACATGCAAACTACACACAGACAGTGACCAGACAAGTGGAGGTGTGAGCAAGCGGCACTAAACATTGCATCGACAGGTTGCCCATATTTTATGAAAATATTCAATTAGATAAACTTTATTCATTCCAAGGGAAAATTGACATGCATACAGCGGCAGTAACATAAAAAACAAGGATACAGACTCACAGGACAAAGAATACAGCCAGTCAGTCAATCGATATGCAAATAAAAATTTAAATAAATGAATAAATGTATATCGCTCAGATATTTCAAAATGGTATTTCAAAATAAACTTAATGGATACCCTGGGAGGAAGCATTGAAATGCCTGATACGAAAAATATGAAAAAAATAAGAAAAGTATGCATGGTGTGACATTCAGATGGGGACTTAGAGTATCTCACCAAAGTGAGTCCACCCCTCACATTTTTGTAAATATTTTATTCTATCTTTTCATGAGACAACACTGAAGATATGACACGTTGATACAATGTGAAGTAGTCCGTGTACAGCTTGTATAACAGTGTAAATCTGCTGTCCCCTCAAAATAACTCAACACACAGCCGTTAATGTCTAAACCGCTGGCAACAAAAGTGAGTACACCCCTAAGTGAAAAATGTCCAAACTGTGCCCAAAGTGTCAATATTTTGTGTGGCCACCATTATTTTCCAGCACTGCCTTACCTCTCTTGGGCATGGAGTTCACACGAGCTTCACAGGTTGCCACTGGAATCCTCTTCCACTCCTCCATGACGACATCACGGAGCTGCTGGATGTTAGAGACCTTGCGCTCCTCCACCTTCCATTTGAGGATGTCCCACAGATACTGAATAGGGTTTAAGTAAACATGGCATTAGCACAAAAAAACTGAAATTATTACTCAGAGAAATAGCGAAAAGGCGAATAGAGATCGAATATATGGACAGAGGTGAAATGTCAGAAGTACGTAAATATTGTAAGGCTTTAAGTCAAGAGAATTTCAAAAACGGACTTTACCTCACATGCGTTTATTGGTTACTTTGCAAAAAAAAATTATGAACTGCCGATGATGAAGATCGTTTTGTCTGTGCTGAACTTCCAAACAGAGAAACCTGTCCTGAATTAAGGTACAAAGTCATTAAACACATTAAAAGATTCAGCACGTTGGGACTCGAAAGATTCCAAATATTATTTTTACAGAAGTTCTGAAATAAAAGTGAAACTAATGAAATAGCAACAATTCAAAGAAAAAAAAAAATCTTCCAAGTGTGTATCCGGAAAACCAAAAACGGGGATTGGTGAGCGAAGCGAGCAGGGGGCAAAGCCCCCTAGTTATTGAAACATTGATGGTAGTATGTTTTGGATGAGTCATAGCATTTCTAATAATCATTGCTTTGTGATATGAATACTCATTACATTGTGTTACATCTTTCTTTATTCATCCATTGAACTGCAACGCTGGACATACCAGAAGGAAAACCTCTCCCTGGTGGGCTGTTTTTGTGATTTTGTATTTATTCAGCACTGGGAGCAGCTGGAGAACTTTCAATGAAGGAATTTATGCAGTGCTGTGCCCCAATTTTGTGGTTAGATTGAATTTAATGCGTTTCTGAGCTTTTTCCAGAAACAATTGCAAATGATTTTCAAACTACTTTTTTTTTGTATGGATTTCATTAAGGACTCATCAGCTGAT